>NW_028152119.1:220809-261371 GCF_964638095.1 Poromitra crassiceps
TCTGAAGGCTCCTGTGTTGCTGACAGAGGGGCTGAGGGCGGGGGAGATTTTGCCGAAGAGAAACACTCTCTATATAAAAACGACTTGTTTTTACCCTCGGCGTCAACGGGCTGAAAGTATCTCACCACCGACGCAGCTCTGGCTTGGTGTCAGCTCTCTCACACAACAGCATCCTGAGTGCTTGTCAAAGACAACGCACCAGCAGTGGAGTTTACCGAGGGCTGGATTTCAAAGCATCGGAGGCGTGGAGGATAGTGTCTGGAAACCGGGGTCAAGAGTTTCCAAAAAACGATTTATCTTTACATGGATTTGATCTATCCTCGGGGGGAAAAGCCACAAATCGCACTCCAATTCCATTACATTTACATTCCGTTCCATTACTTCATTTGGCGTAAAGCTTTTATCCAAAGCGACTTACAATAACACATTTTTGTCAGCAATAGAGCAATCAACTATGCAACACAGTCTATGACAACTACAACTTCTGAAGGAATAGTGGTAAAGTTAAGTTAGTAAGTAGTTAGATTTTTTTTTTTTTTTTAAGAGAGAAAGAAGTTAGTTCAAGAAGGGCCCAGATGGAGCCTGAAAAGGTGAGTCTTTAGTCTTTTCCGAAAGATCAGCAGTGATTCGGCCGTCGTGACCGAAGGTGGGAGCTCGTTCCACCATTGAGGTGCCAGGGACGAGAAGAGTCGCGAACGGGATGAGCGACTTTTGAGCCCCCGTAGCGGAGGAGGGGCGAGGCGTCCTGCGCTGGTGGAGGAGCGGAGGGAACGGTGAGAGATTTGGAGCCTGACCAAAGATTGTAAGTACAGAGGAGCTGTCTGGTGTACTGCCCTGTAGGCCAGAACCAGTGTTTTGAATTTAATGCGTGCCGAGATGGGAAGCCAGTGAAGGTCCCGGAAATTCCCGGAATTCCCTCTGAAGCGTGGAGTAGTTGTATTTTTTTTTTTAAGTTGTAGACTCTACAACTTACTCTTGGATCCTCTAGCATAGCGATAAGAGGACTGACGAGGAGCATGTGAGTGTACTGTGAAGAGTGGTGACGCTGAAGTCAAGTATCTGTTGCAGCAGATTTACACGTACAGCAAGTATAAGATGACAGGGAGGTGAATTAGCAGTATGTCAGTCACCGCATATTGTAAAAAAAATTATCTCTGACCAAGACAGACAAAAGGTTTAGACACGGCAGAGAGAGACCAGACTACTGTAGTCGATTTGACACTATGATAGCACAGCAATGTTTTCAAGCTCGCCACTAGGTGGAGAACTTTTCTGTTGGTTTTGTCTGTACAGAGGATCATTTGGAATATACAGGACAGAATATGGATTGTTATTGTCAATAAGAGTCAGATAATGACAGATCAGGGAGGTCTGTCACTTAGCTGGTTAAGTGGGTGGGGTCATATTTTCCTTTTTTTTTCTCAATATAGTTCCCCCTTTCATCCACAATGAGGAGAGTCGTACAGACTGTGGTTACAATGCATGCTTTTCTCAGAGTCAACAAAACCCTGACGTTACTGCAAGTTGTATATAGCTCTAGACCTAGCTCTATGGCATGTAGGTTTAATTTATGCCAAAGTTACTGCTTGGTAGTCGTCCATTTGAATGAGTGGAGGTATTTATTTTTTATATGGGTGATTTATTTTATTTTATTTGAGGGTCTATTGCTTCTGGCATGTTATTGATGATTGATCTCTCTTAGCTGATGTAAGGATTGATCAAATAAAATACAATTCCTAATACATTGATGGTTTTTAATAGTAGTCTAGTCTTAGCTAAGAGCCTAGAAACATAGATTTCCCTGTTTGAAATGCAACTAGCTTTTTATCACAAGACAATAGCAAATTATACATTGAACTTTGATCTTGGAGTAAAGAATCCACTAGTGATCACTTTGTAGGATGAACCAGAACAGATGCAGTGACGAGAGGAAGTTCTGATGCACACAGACAGGAATCGGAGGCCAGCAGGACAGAGTAATGCAACAGAAGACTCTCCACAGGCTCACACTTCCTGATTTGTTTTTCTTGCAAGCATGGTTCCCCTGGTTTAGTCTGAAAGCTTAAATACACCCCACTCAACCATCAGTCAATATTTAAGAGACAGATGTTGACAGTTTTGAGGGAGTGTAATAACTGTGTGCTAGACTGGCAAATCCATTTCGCAAACTGTTGCGAAAGCGTGTTTATACGCGCGGCTCGTTCCCAAACAATGGATCCTGAAATACATATGAATCGCACTGCTCATGTGCACTTTGCAGTGTCAACACGCAGAATGGAAAGATGGGTCAAGCTGCTCGAAAGAGGAAAGATGGCTTTTTACAGGCAAGCCTGAATTGAAGCTCTGAAATAGCAAAAGCTGTTGAAAATACAACAACACAGGGCATGGAAGGAAATGGAATGCAGCGCTTTGGAAAAGTCACTCAGCGCATATTATTCACAAGAGTTTTGAAAAGCAACTAGTTCAGCGCAGTAACAATGAGGAACTCACACTATCGGGTCTTTCCACAGCTGCCAGCTGCCAATGTCGCAATGCTAGCACACACTCCATCATTCCAACCGTCTTTTCTTTCTTGTGATCAAACATTTGGATTATTTTCTCTAAGGAGCAAGTAAATCACATCAATACACATAATACAGATCCTTTCCAAAAAATTAGAATATCAAAACAAGTTCGTTTTTTTTCCCCATCATTCCTTTCAAAAAGTGAAACGTTCATAGATTATAGATTACAAAGTGAAATATTTCTAGCCTTTATTTGTTTCATTTTTCATAATTTTGGCCTACAGCTCCAGAAAACCCCAGAAACAGTATTTCAAGAACTTAGAATAAAGTGAAGAAAATCAGCAGTTACTTCTCAGTTATGACTGACTCCAGCCTCAGTCCACTCCCTCTGAATCTCTCTGCCAAATCTTTGAATCGTCTTTGCTTGACAATCCGCTGAAGCCCACGGTCACGGTCCTCCATGTTATTTCCATCAAATTCAAATTTTTTGGGAAAGGATCTGAATATCGCAATAGTTTGCAAACAATCTACCCAACTCTATCCCCGTAAAACCTTTTTTTGCACGCCGGTTGTGAGGCGTGCCTGCAGAAACCGTCTCGGGACTTTTGCAGCCAAGAGAGAAATTCCCTCTGTGTGTGAGTGGAATTTAGCTGCAACAGCCGGACGAGAACAGCCACTTGTGAAACTTCTCAATGGATGTCTCTTCTCTCTCTCTCTCCAGGGGTTTTGTGATGTATGTCTCTGACAGCGCCCCGCTCAGGTTTCCATGGCGATAGACTGCATAGCCAGACTGTTATGTCTTTCACAGGACGGCCCGCTGCTGCTGCTGCTGCTGCTGCATCGCACACGATAGTTAACCACCACGTCTCACCCTGGTTTTGATCCTCCTGCATCGGCCTTTGACCTGCGTGGGTTCCAGCAGCCCCACCTCAGACATGGATCGAGCTCAGTGATGTATATTGGAGCTGTGATCAGACCGCGGGCGACATGGCGAGCCAAATGGTCTGAACCACAACGCTCGCTAGTGAGTTGAGACGATCAAAACAGAAAGGGGGAAGAGCAGCAGGCAAACCATCTTAAATGATTAGACTAGAGCAAAGTAGCAGGCATGCGTAACCCACATATTTTGTTTGACAATCTTCTGTTCACTTCCCAAATTATGATTTTTTTTGTCTAATTAATTCAAGAAAGCATATTACATAATGAGGGGCGGGGGAATAAGAGAAATCCTGTCACCTAAAGACATAAATAATGCAGGGAAACAGATCCTCGCAGAGCTTCAACATGTAATGAATTAGTAATGTGATCACAATAACAATGTCTGTTTCCATAAGCCTGTCTGAGTCTCCTCTGATGGTTTCCATTAGGCTGTGGTGGCTCTGACACTTGTTTTGTGTTCCCCCACAGGTTGTAAAAATTATTTGCCAGAGATCGACAGACACACGCACGCACGCACGCACGCACGCACGCACGCACGCACGCACACACACACACACACACACACACACACACACACACACACACACACAGACACAGACACAGACACAAGAACATACATGTACACTACATGTGACACGCAAGGATGCATGTGCACCTATGCATACAAGCAAAGACATGTAAGCACGCAGATATTCAAACACACACACGCACACACACACACACACGCACACACACACACAGTCCTGGCGTGGCTGATGGTCTGACATCTGGAGAGCAGCTGCCCTAACCTCTCCTCCTCTCTAGTCCTACCTCTCCCTCTGGGGACTGAAGGCATTTCTCCTACTGCAGCTCCACATTCAACACCGCAGCACCATGATCCTCCTTACTGAACCCCACCCGCCGCCTGGGACTGAACCCCACCCGCCTGGGACTGAACCCCACCCGCCTGGGGAACGCCCTCAAAGTCTTCCCAACTCCTAAATCTGGACCAGCTAAATTATACAGGGGACATTTTGGAATCCAGCCTCTCTCTCTCTCCCTCCCTCTCTCTCCCTCCATCTCTCTCTCTCTCTCTCTCTCTCTCTCTCTCTCTCATATGTGTGGATCTCTCTCTCTCCCTCCCTCTGTGGAGTCTTGGAAGATAAAGGAAGCGTAGTGATGGCCCGTGGCTGGCTGACTGGATCTGTTGACTGTCTGGCTGTGTTCTTCTTCTGGCCTGCTGGCAGATCTCAGATCAGACCGGGGGCGGCCGGGAAACAGTGACAGAGACGCAGTGCGCTGATCACACATCTGTCTTTCACAGGCAGGCGGGGCAGGCATCAGAAACAAGAGACACCGCTCATTAGAATGATGCACACTGAGATGTGTCACTCCGAGTGTGTGTGTGTGTGTGTGTGTGTGTGTGTGTGTGTGTGTGTGTGTGTGTGTGTGTGTGTGTGTGTGTGTGTGTGTGTGTGTGAGACTGAGAGAGAGAGAGAGAGAGAGAGAGAGAGAGCGAGAGAGAGAGTGGGCGCTCCAGCGTGTTCATGTTTGGTCTCAGGTGAGGTCTCTCTCTCAGTGTCGCACGGGTGACTCAGAACGCTAGCGTGGCCACTTGGGTAACAGTCATTGAAAAACAAGCGCGCTAGCAGAGTGAAAGCATGTAGCCGTCTCAACACACATCGGTTTCACTCTCATCTCCGCACCCCTGATTCCACAAATCAATAGCAGGTCTCTGCCAGCGCACTCCATCGGCGAGTCATTCAGTGCGGCTTCTTCCTTCTTCTACCTTCATCGGGGTGCGTCCAGGTAGGAGGCTAGGCTGTGTTTGTTCCAACATTTTGAACCTTTCAACATGCGAACGTCTCAACGTTTGATTTATTTTCCCCGATCCCCGCCTTAACGAACTACAGATTTCACCCATCCACTCGTCTCGGAGCGACGCCAAGTCTAGAGGTTAGACAGAGGAAAAAGAGAGAGAGAGAGATACACAGGACAGGGCGCAGCAGAGAAAGAGAGCAGACTAAACCAAAACACATGGATTATCGCAGCTGCTTCTTCCCATCCGGCCCTGTTCTGATCCGGGGGCGGGGCGGCGCCCCCCCTCTCCCCGTAAATCCAGCCAGGCCCGGCCTGACTGTCTGTCTGTCTACAGCGCCGTCGGCATGAGCACTGCTGCATGGTCGTGCTGCACACACAGTGTTGTGGTACAAGTCAGAGGGAGAGTAATTTACTGCTGCCTCATCTGCCTCAGGGCAGGAACAGACAGAGACAGAGGACAGAGAGAGAGAGAGAGAGAGAGAGAGAGAGAGAGAGAGAGAGAGAGAGAGAGAGAGAGAGGACGAGACAGACAGTCACAAACAGACAGAGGAAGACAGAGAAAGACATGGACAGATAGAGAGTAGCTTGTGCCCAAGGACCTCCGGCAAATGCAATTTTAAACTTGGTCTGGAAATAATGTCCATTTAGCAGATGCTCACTAGTCAAAGTCGAGTCTCAAGTCTTTGAGCTGGAGTCCAAGTCAAGTCTCAACTCTCTCTGCTGCATGCCATCCGGTCAGCTTAGAACACTGCATAGCTAAAGCTAACGAATTCAAAGCATGTACTGTATTATCACTCCTTTATCTATTAGCACACAGTATCAGCATTGATTAGTTGACATCAAAAATAAAATAAAGATCATAGATATTTTGTATTTTTTAAGACATAGACAACATGTTGTGTATATTTGATATTTTTTCTTAATTCAAGTAATATTTTATATTTGTTCTATTTGTGTTTTTGTATTTCTAGTTATTTATAATTATTAAATCCCCAGTTAAGTTTACTGTTTCATTGCATTGATGTCACTTTGGACAATAAAGTTTATTGGTAAGCTGTAAAATATCCTGCCTACATTACATATCTCAAGTCATGTCAAGTTATCTTTGTCAAGTGTTTGATATTTGAGGGATCATTGCAAAAACATTGTGTAATATTATAATGTGTATAATTAATATAAGAATATCGGGCAATATATCGATATCGGAATTCTTTTACTCCCCTAATATCGCTATCGGCATCAGCCTCAAAAATCCAGTATCGGTCGGGCTCTAATCATAATAAACAAGAAGAAAATAAAGATTGTTCGCAAATCACAAATCTCGCGTGCAAGTCAAGTCTCAAGTGTTTTGAGGACAAGTCTCAAGTCACTCTGTGTGCCTCGAGTCCAAGTCCAAGTGCCCATCTCTGAGCGATACACTGCCTCTGGCTGCAGAGACCTAAGTCGGCAGTAAGGGAATGAATGACTTGTTGTAAGCGTGCCGTGAACTCACAAATGACTGAAATAAATGGGGAAAAGAAAAGCGCCGCTGTTCGTTCACAAACACTCGTCTAAATCCCTGGGAGAGAGGAAAAGCAATTGAAGCCAGTCTAACCTTTATCCAATGAGTCCATCACCTGCGCCTGTGTCTCCTGTCTGCTCCGCTCCCAGGGGACATTAGCCACAGAGCATCCCTCTGCTATGGGAGACGAGCAGCTACACCTACCCAGCTCAATTCACACTGAGAACGGTGCGTCTCGGGACTGCCACTCTTTGCAAAACAGGAAATGGGACTCTTTTCTTTGCGGAGGTGTACCCATGGGGGGGCCACACGTATTCTTGGAGCTGGGAGGGGGGAAAAGCAAGAGGGATTGCCGGGTCACCCGGCCATGTTTTTCATTCCCAGGATCCTGGGCGGCATTAGCGCGGCCGGCGGTACGGTTCAAGGGGGCCACCACTGGGGGGGGGGGGGGGAGGGGGAGCGATGAGGGCCAAAACAGGAAAAAGCCAAAGTAGAAGCGTTCGTGCCCAAACTCAGCGTTCAATCAATGCTCTGACACAATGGAGAAGGCACCGGTCCCAGCAAACAAAACTGGACCACAGAGACACTGGGGGAAGTGAAAACAAATGGCTGGTGTGTGTCGACATGAAATACGGCCCTGCGGTTTTGCCTTCGGATAATCGCCCGCTCCTATTATTTGCACATATCCTGGCCTTGTTTTTGCCACAGGATGACAAACAGGAACAACGCTACATTAGTTAAGTGAAGGCTGATCCTTGAGACATCCAGAAGATGGATGGTGTGTGTGTGTGTGACACCTTTAGGTCTGGCTTCCCACAGTGATGAACGGGCCGTGGACGACGCACGCAGTAAGTCCTGCCACCAACCTCCCCGAGTGAACCTGCTCACCGCTCGCCCAACCGCTCGCGCCGTCGACGCGCTCGTAACTCCTCCCGAGGTCAAAACGAGCAGCGGAGGCCATTTTTCTTTTGACACTATTTCTGAGGATATTTTCACAGGCTCCGGAGGGGAATTTCATCAATGTCCTTTTATATTGATTTCCTTCCCAGCCAATGATGACAGACTGATCTGTGATTACTAAGGAAAACACGGTATCTCTATTAGGCCATTAACTAAAGGTCATGATTTGAGTGACTTATACACCACGTCACCACAGCGACATGAAACCAGGTTCCTCTGGACATTTCATTTAGCCATTCAAAAAAAAAAAAAGACGGAAGTACCGTTACCGGGGATCGAACCCGGGGCTCCGCGGTGGCAGTTGAGGGTTTTTTTTACACCCCGGAAATGGTTCAATTTAAACATGTTAAATATCGCCACAAACCATCACTGGTCAAATCCTACCATGTAATCATTTCTCTCATCAAGGAATCACAGGACTTGACTAAAAACCCTAACCCCAAAGCACAGGAAGTGGTTTCCCGCAGTATGCATGTTTGCAGTTGGCATGTTTTTGCCACAACTAATTAAGAGCCTTGAACAGTTTGACGTTTTGTCAGGTCTACTGTGCCTCTAATCAACACAGCTCACGTCTCTCTCTGCGTGCGCTCACGTCTTACCTCCGATAGCGCTGCACCTGGACGTGATCTCCCACAGCACCAGAGCCATGGAGTAAACATCGGTCTGTTTGAAGGACTCAATGTTCTCCAGGTTGATTCTGGACTCCAGGACCTCTGGGGCCATGTACCTGGCTGTCCCCACCTGAGAGAAAAAATTACATTTGTTTTATTATTATTATTTTATTATAAAAAAAAAAAAACACAAAAAACACACTAACTAAACTAAACTTTACCACTATTCCTTCAGAAATTGTAGCTGTCATAGACTGTGTTGCATAGTTGATTGCTCTATTGCTGACAAAAATGTGCTATTGTAAGTCGCTTTGGATAAAAGCGTCTGCCAAATGACGTAATGTAATGTAATGTATATTGTATAATGTTGTTTTGTATGGCATAAAGAAAAGACGTTTGTTTTATTGTATAGTATTGTTTTATATGATAAAGAGTTGTTTGTTTTATTGTATAGTATTGTTTTATATGATAAAGAGTTGTTTGTTTTATTGTATCATTTTGTTTTGTATGGCATAAAGGGCAGGAGGCTTCAGGGGACAGTCCCCCTGAGCACTTGACATCATTTCTCAAAGTTCAAAGTTCTAGCTCTCATATAACCCAGGATCCTTTCGGGGATGTATGTATAGCACAGTTTCAGACCAAGCAGTAATACATTATTACAGTACACATTTAACCAAGCATAAAAGGTTGTGAATATCGAAAATATGCAACAGAGAAGCACAAAATAATGCAATAACGCTTTATTTGGTCATTTTCCACAGAAAATGTAATCTAAAAACATAAATGTCTAAAATGTCACTATGTAGCCTCATTTCAGCCTTGATGTCTATAACCATTTAAATGTCTTTTAGTAAGCTAATGAACATTAAACTGAACAGGAGGCGGTGGTGGCGGCGGGTAAATTGCAAAATGAGTTTGCCACTTTTTAACAGCTAACTCGATTTTTAGAACAAAATAGGGGACCTAAACGATGGCTGGTAGCTGCCAGACAATCTTACAAGTCACAGCAGACTATCGCTGCAGCAGTCAAAGCAATTTACCAGCATTAGGCGAGTGACAGGTGGTAATTTCCCTCTGTGGTAACATGTCATGTCACATTGATTGGAGGAAAATATGTTTTGATGTACTGTATATTATAATTGGATAAACAAAGGTAGCTCAACGCTCAACACATTACTCCTCTTGACATAATTAGCACGTTGGAAAATGCGTGTTCATTTGGCACTTCCTCTAAACGCACCAGGGGCATTACAATGCATTAGGTGTGCTGAGCAGCAAAGGGTAATAATAATGAGTCATTTTCATAACAGAGTCCAAAACGACTCCGGCCTATTACATCACCATAACGCCTCCATTAAGAATCAATCAAGTCTTGTTTATATTGTGACGATAATGAAATGACATCATAACAACAGTTACAACACTGATTCTATCAGCATGATTCCTCTGTGGCTGAGAGATCATCAGAGACAAACACTAATGGATGGTGTCCCCTGAGTGACGAGGGTCAAAAATTTAAAAGTTTTGATCGATGATCACATTACTAATTCTCTTGTGTCCTTTTCAATGTTTGATAAACGTGAGGAAAATACAGCAGGAGGGTTGGCTATATCCATGTCTGGGAGGACACTAGCTAAGCATAACAAGTGAGAGAATTGGAATCTCTGTGGACCGAAGTTGAAGACCAAGTAGGGATGTCACGATACTAGAATTTCTACTTCGATACCGATACCCAGGAACATAACGATACTCGATACCATTTTCGATACCACGCGGCGGGATGACAGAAACACATCAAGAGGCATAAAAAATAAACAAAGACAGATGGACGGACAGATGCACGCTTCTCCATAATCTAGACCTGATAAAACTCATTAAAAACTTTGACCTGACACAGCAGATTACACCTGCTCTAGTCATCAGCCTATCATAACACAGCAGATTACACCTGCTCTAGTCATCAGCCTATCATAACACAGCAGATTACACCTGCTCTAGTCATCAGCCTATCATAACACAGCAGATTACACCTGCTCTAGTCATCAGCCTATCATAACACAGCAGATTACCCCTGCTCCCGAGCCGTGTAGATGGAAGAGTCCCGACATCTCCATTCACTCCAATGGACCAGTTTTTTACTCTCAAGAGTTCCAGGAAGTAAGGTCCTGGATTAAGCAGCACTGTCGAGTTGCAGCAAAATAGACAGTTTGTGTTGTACTCTGAAAGGGTTTTTCACCCCTTGAATCAAATTGTACATTATCAGCTTTATTTTAGCATGCAAAAGTAGTGCGAGACCCATTCCTGGCTGTTCATTGGCTAATGAATCTCGCATTTTGGTCCTCCGCTGACGCCACTCTCTCTCTAGAGAGGACACTACCCTGCTCTAGTCATCAGCCTATTACAACACAGCAGATCACACCTGCTCTAGTCATCAGCCTATCATAACACAGCAGATTACCCCTGCTCTAGTCATCAGCCTATCAGAATACTTTGAACTTGTTGACGCAAAAGATACCCACCAATGACAGGGAGGGACAAATCAGTGGTATGTTTGATTTTTCATTAAGAGAAAGCACTGCTGATATTGATACAGTTGCAAATGAGTATTGTCTCCGTTTCAAAAAATTTAGTATTGACTTTTATCGATACTATCGATACTTTTGACAACCCTAAGACCAAGTGAAACATATTTTGAGCCAAGCTTTCCCAGACAAGGTGGCTCACCTGCCCGCTGTTGGCCAGCTCTTCCACTGACAACGAGTTGTCCAGGCGGAGACCGAGGCCGAAGTCACACAGGCAGCAGGTGAGGTCGCTCTTCACCAGGATGTTGGAGCTTTTGATGTCTCTGTGCACGATCGGCACCTTGTAGCGTCCGCAGGGCGTGTGGTCGCTGTGCAGGTGGGCCACGCCACGGGCCAGAGAGCCCCCCAGCAGCCACAGGTCCTGCCAGCTGACGATGTGCTTCACCAGGTACTCCTGGAGGTTCCCTCGGGGCTGGTAGGCTGTGATGAGCCAGTACTGCTTCTGCAGCTTCCTCTCCTCCGCCGTCAGGAAGTGCAGCACGTTCTCGTGCCTCAGGTCGGCGTCGGAGAAGATGTCCTTTTCGTTCTTCCACGAGGCGTACTCCTCGTCGGAGAAGATCTTCACCGCCACCGTCTCGAAGGCCTGCTCCCCGGCCGAGGAGCCCTGCTTGAGCTTGGCCCTGTAGACCTCGGCGAAGCGTCCCTTCCCCACCTGCGCGTCCAGCTCGATGGGCAGCAGCTCCGTGTTGTGGTTGAGGTTGTTGGCGTGCGTGGAGCTGCTGTCCGAGCCCTCGTCGTCCATCATGATGGCGCGACCGTCGCTGAAGTCCAGAGGGCCCTTCTTGCGCCTGGGGCCGCCGCGGCGCTGGCGGTACACCCGGTAGATGTAGAAGAAGGTGATGACCAGGACAGCCAGGAGAAGCAGGGGGACCAGGCTCACCAGGATGACCGACACCACCTGGGGCTCCTCTGAGGGATCGAAAGGGAAGACTTAAGATGAGGAGGAGGATGAGGAGGGTGACGAGGAAGAAAAGCAGGATGAGAGCACAGAGAAAGTTGTATTGTAGTTAGTTACACATTAGATTAGTATGTTTGTAACATCTGTATAGTTTATTATAGTTTTAGTTCTAAGGTTATATGCTCTGTGAAAGCAGACTCAAGGCATTCATTTAAAGAAAAGTATTTTTCCACCTCCACTTTTCTTGGATGAAGACCATACACATATAACAATTCATTTCCCATAATGAAAAGAAATAAAACTCTCATTTTGTTTGCATGTCTATATCAGCATCTTGCTACGGGGTGAAGCAATCGTCTCAGCACAGCAGAGGAACCTGACTCTTCCCTGAGGAATGTCTATAAGCATCTGAAGGCTAAAGTTAGCGTCTGGCCTGCAGAACGCAGACTGCCCCAAACCGTGACCCAGTCAACCACACATTGTGTCTCTTTATAGTTTATGTCTGATTCTGATATTTTAAGAGGCGGTGTGTCTGCGAACTTAGCTAAGGTTTTGGAAAGCAGTGAAAGTTGATGCCGATGCGGTGTTTATGGTCCTATTTTTGAGGCCGCAGTAATAAAAGAAGACCTGTAAAAGTATATGTCCAGACACAACATGGCACACTGGGAAAACCCGGACTGGTGCTCCACTGTGTTTGATGAGTTGTAAATGAGTCATTAACACGTTGTCTCGTCTAGTTTCTCTGCGTGACATAACAGGATTCCTACACATTTTCCATTTTGAAATTCCAAACTTTTACAGACCTTAATTTTTTTTTAATTTGAAGATTGTGTTTGGTTTTGGTCATTTTTCTCTCACAGTTCTTCACATGATGTATTCCACCAATAGTAGCTAGGCAGTATGATTCAACTATGCCATATCACTCTATAGCTGAAGATCTTTCTTCACAATAACAAAAATCACAATATGTGAAATATGTCCAAATAAACGGAACGTCTACAGGTGTGCGCCATGCGATGCCTTTTTGTTGCCGCATGTTTCTGGTGCTCCCGTGTTTTTTTGACCTGTCAATAACTTCGTTAACTTGCCTGGTAAAATAAAGGTTGAATGAGGTTCAAAGGTTGAACGATGGTGGTGATGTTCGATTCTTTTACAGACTTTTTTATATAATGCCAATACTTTTCATGGCCTCATGTCCCATATTTTTTTTTACAGATTTTCAAAAGGCCTGCATATGAACCCTGGTCATATAATATAATATCAGTATCAGCAACTATAAATGCAAGACAGTTATTGGAAGCAAGTTTGGCTGGGAGGAGCAGAAGCGGGAGGAATCAGGGGAGGAGGAGGAGTAGGAGGAGGAGGAGGAGGAGGAGGAGGAGGAGGAGGAGGAGGAGGAGGAGGAGGAGGAGGAGGAGGAGGAGGAGGAGGAGGGAGGACGGAGGGAAGGCCATCCAGCTCACTGCCCAGTCGAGCCCTCTGGTTCTCTCTTTTTTTTTCTAGACAGGAAACCACACGTCTGAAATCCTCTAACATGGCCCCAGCCAGTTTGTTTGGATTTTCTCAGAGTGAGAGGCGACTCCTCACAACAACAAACCTGTCCCTGTGCCTCCCCGCCTCACTCACTTACAGTATGAAATATCCACAGTTCTGAGTGCAGCCACAGAGGAAGGCTGAGACTGGCAAACATGCCACTTTGGACTCCAGACGCTGATTTGGGGTCAGCTTCCATCCTCTCCACATTACAGTGAATCTTAAGGTTATAGCTTTGTGGTTTAGGATGCTGGTCGCTATAGCGGCAGAGCTAGTGTGTGCAAAATTCACCCCAGCAGCCCCGAGGCTAAGGGGAACCTCACCTAAAAGCATTTCATGTGCCTTTGGGATTCTCTCTACGCCGGAGCTGGTTCATTCCAACACTGTCCTGTGTTATGCACGGAGGAGTTAAAGAGGGCGCTGTGAGGGAATGTGTTTTCCATGACGTCGTTCGCACTGTGCAGATGCTTTCAATTTGGCTCTCCGCGGAGAGCCAGGTCTCGGAAATGTACCTCGGTGTTATTATTGCCTGGATGCTGTAGTCAAAATACATCTGATTCCAGGGCCAATACTGCAACTGGAGTCTACTACACACTAATATGCCTGTAAAAGGCTGCAAAGCTGTTTGTAATCACGCGTGTGGAGAGAAAGTGCAGTGCGCACACGTGTTAGCGTTCACGCGTGACACCTTACATGACAAGCCGATAGGAACGGCGTAATAATACGAGGTCGACCGTGACCATGACGTTAGCGTGTTATGTTCTACAGATGTAACCGTCATTAAAGACCCACTTTTGATACGCTTCCTGCAGTGTAACGGCACTGTTGCTGCACTGCCAAGATACATTGTATAGAAATAACAATGTAACATGGATGCAGTGTATCTAAGGAGACTTCTACGACTCTGTAAAACGTCATGTCTGGAGGAGACCAGTGGCCGTGCTTACCAATGTGTTCCTAAGCTACAGCTGGAGAAATGACATCAATAGAAATTTTAGGATGTTTTTAAGGAGGCGCTTAAGTGCAATTCCTCAATATTTTCTTAGTAAGGGTCTAATTTTGTACAAATGTGTTCAATTTTCCTACTTAGAATGGGCCTGAATGACATTATAGAACCTGCATGAACAAAATCTATCTGGTGCTGGTTGGATGCAGTTGGCTGGGCCACAGTTTTCTCAAACGTGCTGATAATCATACCATCAGCTTAAAGCAGCCATTCCCAACCTGTGGTCTGGGGCCCACTGGTGGACCGCGAAGGTGTTGTAAGCGGGCCGCCAAATCATTTGCAAAACATTACGATCTTTGTGGAAAAAATAATAATAAATGCTATTATTATGTATGAGAAAGCATTTTTCCATTGGTGAATGACACCATAATTTAATTGATAATCAATTATTCGGTAATTAGCCTGTTGCAGAGCGCCCCTCACTTTTAGTTTCTGATTTTTGGACAGCTCCTTCTATCGTTAAAATAGAAAGTGCTCTGAGAACGCATAATTTGCCCTCGGTAGCCTACTGTTTTACGGTCAGATGTGGGCCGCGGACATTTTTGAGATTTTCAAGTGGTCCGAAAAAGTTTGGGAAGCGCTGCCTTAAAGTGATAACACACAGAAAAGACATTCACCATGGTAAAGAGTTGGTGAAAATGAAGGGGTTCACAGCTGAAAGTAACATGACAGCGTAACGTCTCTAGACGTACCGGTGAAGAAGAGATGTTCGTTGCACTCGTCCTCGGAGCAGGAGCAGATGAAGAACTGGGAGCCCCTGCCCTTCTTCTCCTTCATCAGACACTTGCTGTTGTTGTAGTCCTCCAGGTCCAGGCTGTACAGCTTGGTGCCCGGCGTGTGGCAGATCGTCTCAATGCTGACGTTGCCAACTTTCTTCCTCCTTGGAAACACAACACGGTAAAAACATGACCTCCATTTTGCACTGGATTTTATTTGGATTTTGTATTTGGTTCTTAGTTCACCCGGGTTATTCTGAGTTAAAGTCCCCTTTTCAAAACAGCTCTATTGTGATGTGACGCGCTAATGATGTCAGGGCTACAGCTGTGCAAATAATAAGAACGGTTTTCGGCCGTACGTACGGTGATAAAGCGGTCAATGGAAATGGCATATTTGTCTCTTTCAACAATGCGCGGTCTCAGCAATATTATGGAAATGACTGCAATATAGAGGTCGCATTTACAAACGGGGTGATTTTGAAATACCGTTACACGTCAGCATTCTTAGAGATTATAGTTTTTGTTTTTTGTTCATGTTTCATACAATTGGCCAAGTTAGTAGTTAGTTTATGGGATAGGAATTCTGCCAGATGACAGGCACTAGGCGCCATTTTCTACTTCATTTGGAAGAGAAAATTATCCTGAAATGAAGATGCTGCATGTCGTGATATGATTGGTTGAAATGGGGTAGAAATTTTATAGTACTAGGTGACGTCAGCAAACTGTAAATTACTGTTATCGATGAAATCTAGAAAAATGAACTTTTGATGTGAAAAAGTGTGAAAAACTAAAGAAATTCGATTTTTGTGATTTTTTTTGCATACATTATTAAATAGGTGCACTGCATACCCAGGTATTTGAACTAAAAAAAAAAGTCATTTTTGGGTTCAGCTCGACTTTAAGCTTTTAATGCCCACACAAATCTGCTTCAATCATGAGAGGCCAGTTGATAGGATTTAACAAACTTTATTTAGCAATCGGCATGCATGGCAAATACTTTGGCGCATGACTCCATTGGCCAGTGGCACTGCTCTTGAGCCAAGAGGAGGGCATCTGCATAGGCTAGGAGATCCCCCCCCCCCGTGGGGGATCCTACAGGAGTCAAGACTCGTTGGTGGCGGACTGGGGAGGTGGGTGGGGCAAAACAACGCTTCGGAGGACGGCTTCAGGGGAGATGGACTGCCGTGAAGCTAGCTGCTGCTATGATTGGCCAGAGAGAGAGAGGTGACAGAACCCTTGCTATATATACTGTATGAGAATGAACTGACGTCATATCTGACGTCATTGCAGACGTCATACTTGGACTTTGACTGACCACGTCATACTAGAACTTGACTGATGTCACGGGGTGATCAGGTTATGCATGTGTGGCCTTCTGCTTGAAATTTGGTCTGGAGACCTCACATCATGCTACATCTCACATTTGAAGGGCGTTGGGCTAGCGGCGTGCAGCGGTAGATTCCTTCCCTGCCTAACAAACATGAGGGTCGGAGGTAACACGGGGGGTTCTGTGTTACCTCCGACTTGATCAAACCCTTCTCACGGGGGCCATTTTGTGTCGAAAAGGCAGGGTAAACACAGGTGCAAGCAAAACACTAATGAGGGTTTCCAACTTCCATGATTGGAATTTGGAAACCCTTATTAGTGTTTTGCTCGCACCTGTGTTTATAGGAAGCCTATGCGACACTGTGTGTAGTTCTGGATTAGCTTAGCACGAGCTTTTTACTTCTAGGGCTCGCATTTACGCTTCAAAACTCATGAAAGTGGTCCTCGTGTGTGAAGATTATCCCGCTGAACACTGGTTTGCGTTTGATTAAGCTTGCGTTGCCCACAGACCTTATTCGAAGCATCGCACCAAAAACCCATTCAAAAATCCCATAGGCAGAAACAGTGACGAACCCGGAAGTCCGCAACTTCCGCATTCCGACTACAAAAATACGTCATCCCTGGGGCTCTCTATTGCGTGTTTTACTTCGGCGAGGTCAAGGAAAAGGTAGGAAAAGGAGTTAGGAGTAGTGACTATTCGGATGGAGCCCTGGAGTCTGACTTGATGCTGATGGGTGGTTAGGTGATCATGTGCTGTCAAATTCTTGCCAATAGGCTCATTTCACAGCAACCTTTTGAGGTGGTAAAGCAGGAAATAACGCAGGTGTAATCATTAGCATTACCACCTGGCACTGCAACAGAATAGGACAAATCAGCGTGACGTCACTTGCCACCCAAAAATGCGGAACCCCGCGGCAGTTAATAGTATGAGTTGTGCCAAACAAACGTTAATATCTCAAAAACTATACATCACATCGCTTATATTTTGACATTCTGAGTGAGAGCAGAAGTAGCTCAAGAGTTTGATGTATAATATATGCATGTCGTGTTAAAGTTGTGTGAAGTTGTGTAAACAGAGTTAACTGGCTAGAGTCAGACACTCACGCCTCGCACCACTTAGGGTTCCATTGCCGTTGCCACCCAGTGAAGCGATTTGTTTAGCAAAATGCTGCTCGGCTGATCCCTCGCATTGAAGCATAATTAATGTTGTTAGCGTACAGCTGCTTTACTTCCTGCTTTTACCACCCCAAAAGGGTTGCTGTGAAATGGGTCCATCCATACCACCTAGCCATTGTGTTGACATGAAGGATGGTGATTGACGATGTGCGGAAAATAGAAGGTCATCTCAAAGAAGAAATGTCAGGGTTTCAGGGAGAACATGATGCCAACTTCAGAGTTTAAGAACTTCACTGTCTCAAGCTCCATGTGTGCCCTTAGTGTATGCGATGTTAGTGTGGTGTGGAACACAACATATTCAATTGTTTCGTATTGAAATGTATCTTTGGGCATTCATTTGAAGACACGTGCAAAATGGTGGTTTGGAAATCCGGCACTTGGAGCAGTGTTTACTCACCAGATACTGACGCACACGTCGGTCACGTAGGGGCAGATGGCCGTTATGTCGCACTCCACCTGGCAGCTGCCGGTACCCGTGCAGCTGGTGGGCTGCTCGTCGCAGAACTTACACAGCTTAGCTATCTTCATCATAGCACTCAGACTGGCCTCTGGAACAGAGATGGGGTAAGGAGAAGGTCAGGTCCGGTCTACTCTGTGAGCCCATCTCCTCGTGTGCCATCAGATACTTAAAACCATAGACCATTAAAGCAGTGAATACACTCGCACATCACAAACGTCATGATGACGACTCGTGTGAACGCAAAGTATTTGGTTATGTCTTCTGCATGAAATATAATAAACACGTAAAGCCCTACAAGCCGATTTGCTGCAGCCCGGGTTAAACGCTTGTCATGCTAAATTCAAGTCTCATGACGACATTGAAATGAGGAACAAACTGAGTCAGAGAGAGGCCAAAAAAATACCTCTCAAGATGATCAATTACAGAAATATACATGATATTCATGCACTTGAAAAGCGGGCTCATAAACTTAAAATGTCGTGAAAAAAAAGTTGTCTCTTGGAATTTGCCAATTATCCCGGAGCAGAATTCAAAGAGACCACACTAAAATCCAAACTATTTCTTCCTAGAGGGGCCGGGACGGATTTGGTTCCCAGTGAAGTCTGAACAATAAGAGCAGTTTGACGGTGCCGCGTTCCTGTTCAGACTTGCCTGCGCCGGCAGACGGAGGAGGCCGTATCAGTCAGACAGACAGGACTGTGTGATGATGATGAGTGCCTGTGGCTTTGATAATCATCTCCAGAGACAACTGGCAGACAGGCAAGAACAACAAACACAGAGGCATCGCGACGCGCACACATCTCCATGCATGCTGTGTCTGTGTGTGGACTGGAGCCTCTAATTTGTCAAGCCGATGAGTTGTCTCTCCATGTCTTAAGAAGGTGTTTGCCCATTTTTGTAAAAAAAAAAAGATAAAATAGTGTTTGGAGAAAGACGTGTGTGTGTGTGTGTGTGTGTGTGTGTGTGTGTGTGTGTGTGTGTGTGTGTGTGTGTGTGTGTGTGTGTGTGTGTGTGTGTGTGCGAGCGAGCGAGCGCATGTATTTATTTCTGCACACAGCCGTGTTTGTTTCTACCACAATTCAATTCACTGAGTGCAGTTATCAGCTTGTTGTTGCACTGTGATCACTCAGTAGGGCCGCTGCAGATAAGGAACAGACAAGACAGCACGCTTCTGTTTGGCTGAGGAAGGAGAGATGGAGCAGCAAAGCACACCAGAGACAATCACTCCTCTCCTCTCTTCTCCTCCTCTCCTCTATTCTCCTCTCCTTTCCTTTCTTCTCTCTTCTCCTCCTCTCCTCTCTTCTCTCTCCTCCTCTCCTTTCCTCCTCTCCTCCTCTCTTCTCCTCCTCTCCTTTCCTCCTCTCCTCTCTTCTCTCCTCTCCTCTCCTCTCTCCTCTCATTTCCTCCTCTCCTCTCTTCTCTCTCCTCCTCTCCTCTCCTCTCTTCTCTCTTCTGCTCTCCTTTCCTCCTCTCCACTCTTCTCTCCTCTGCTCTCCTTTCCTCCTCTCCTCTCCTCTCTTCTCTCTCCTCCTTTCCTCCTCTCCTCTCTTCTCTCTCCTCCTCTCTTCTCCTCCTCTCCTTTCCTCCTCTCCTCTCTTCTCTCTTCTCCTCTCCTCTCCTCTCTCCTCTCATTTCCTCCTCTCCTCTCTTCTCTCTCCTCCTCTCCTTTCCTCCTCTCCTCTCTTCTCCTCCTCTCCTTTCCTTCTCTTCTCTCCTCTCCTCCTCTCTTTTCCTCTCCTCTCTCCTCTCATTTCCTCCTCTCCTCTCTCCTCTCTTCCTCTCCTATCTTCTCCTCTCCTCTCCTCTCCTTTCCTCCTCTCTCCTCTCATCTCCTCTCCTCCTCTCCTCTCCTATCCTCTCCTTTCCTCCTCTCCTCTCTCCTCTCATCTCCTCTCCTCTCCTCTCCTCTCCTCTCCTCTCCTCTGGCCGTACCACATGAAAGTGTGTGCGGGGGAAAAGTGGCTCTTGTGGCTTTGAGAGTTGGAAGTGGATTTATAAGAGAGGATGTTTCAATCCTCCCTGCCTCTCTATCTAGCATCAGCGGTCGGTGCATCATGGGGAAAGTATGCACATGTATCGTGACGGCCGATCCCACACAACTGTGTTTTTTACATGACCAGTTGGTACAAGTGCACGCAACGAGAGAGAGACATAGGCAGAGAGAGAGAGAGAGAGAGAGAGAGAGAGAGAGAGAGAGAGAGAGAGAGAGAGAGAGGAGAGAGAGAGAGAGAGAGAGAGAGAGAGAGAGAGAGAGAGAGAGAGAGAGAGAGAGAGAAAGAGTTGCGCAAGAAAGTATCAGAGATTTCCATGTGGTTCTTCATGTGGTCACTTCTTCTAGTTGTTTACAACAGTGGTTCTCATAGTGGGGTCCGGGGACCCCCAGGGGTCCTGGAGGGGGTTCCCCCAGCAAAAAGGGTAATCATTTATTTTCACTATAATTCCATCAATAAGTAACACAATGACAGAATGTATGACTATTGTGGTCATGGGTTTCATACAACTTTCTGTAATAAAACATTTCAAAG
This sequence comes from Poromitra crassiceps, assembly GCF_964638095.1. Lineage (NCBI taxonomy): Eukaryota > Metazoa > Chordata > Actinopteri > Beryciformes > Melamphaidae > Poromitra > Poromitra crassiceps. Next base: position 241,347 of record NW_028152119.1, read on the forward strand.
TGTGATGACCCTCCCCACTCTCCTGGCCCTGTCTTGCCGGAGCCTGGTGTTGGGGTCTGTAGGCTGAATGGGTGCACCTGGGCCAGGTGCACTCATTGGGCTTAAAGCCCCCCTGTACAACATTGATGTTCTATGAAAACGTTCATGTGCGCGTGCTGTAACAAAGCACGTTTTCATTTGCGCCAAAGATCGTCTATTGGTAAGAACCGAAGGCTTATGACTTGTTCCACTGCAACATCATGGCTGGAGCACTGTTGTCCAAAAAGGATAAGAGCCTCACTCCTGCCTTCAATATACGATCTTTGTCTCCCTGCCAAGCAGCAGACCGGAAACAGTATGGCTGCCTCTATCTCCACAAAATGTTCGTCTAGAAGCCACAATATTGTTATAAATATCAACAACCAGCCAACATATATCAAAGCTGGTGACTTCTATGGAAGCGTGAAGCAGCCGTGGCATGACGTCAATGCAAGTTGTGGGCGGGGGGGCAAGGCGCGCCGAGCGAGGCGCTGAGGAAAAGAGAGTGGGGCGGCTGTGGCTCAGGAGGTAGAGCGAGTCGTCCACCAACCAGAAGGTCGGTGGTTCGATCGCCGGCTCCTCCAGTCCGCATGTCGAAGTGTCCTTGGGCAAGACACTGAAGAACCCCAAATTGCTCCCGATGGCCTTCGGTGCGTGACTGGGTGAATGTAGGCACATTGTAAAGCGCTTTGGATCAAAGCGCTATATAAATGCAGTCCATTTACCAGAGTGCTTCTTGTGTGGCCCGGCTTAGCGTGACACTCAGCTTCTGTTAACACGTTAACTGCCAACGACGTACTGATACGTCAAGCAGAATCCAACCGTTGACTGCCAGCGACGTATGGATACGTAAAAAAAAAACGTTTTTTTTTTTTTGACGGTGGGGCGTTGATCAATCCCTTTTACGTCTCCTGTACAATTATTGGAGGTATTGAATGTGTATAATCTATTTTACCGACCCACTAAGTGTTGACAGTGCTCCCCCAGACGAGCGAAATCAAAGAAAAAGGAAGCAAGCCATTCAAGGAAATGGCGAGGCGATTTTACAGTATTACATTCTCATGAAAATGGTTGGGGGAAAACGCTCTCGTTTTCGCACTGATTGCTGGCGATGCGGGATTGCAAATTTACATAATACATTACAGGTGGAACACACTTTGAAACACGCAGCATAAATATGACCAGAATCGCAAAAGCTTCTCTCAACCAAAACTCCCAAGAAGCGAGCGAGTCCATGCCGACTTCCTCAAACAGCAGCCTGCAGACAGGCACAGGAGAGCAGCAAAAGCACTGAGACTGTGACGGCCGCGGCAGCCAAGAAGAGGGAGGAGTTGAAGCAACTCTGCCTCTCGCTCTCTCCCTCTCTCTCTCTCTCTCTCTCTCGCTCTCTCTCTCTCCCTCCCTCCCTCTCTCTCTCTCTCTCTCTCTCTCTCCCTCTCCCCCTCTCACTAGGATTAAACCTAGTGCGTCTCCCTCCCGAGAGGGAGGGAGAGAGAGAGAGAGGGAGGGAGAGCGAGAGGGAGGGAGAGAGAGAGAGAGAGAGAGAGAGAGGGAGGGAGAGCGAGGGGAAGGGAGAGAGAGAGAGAGAGAGAGAGAGCGAGAGGGGGAGGGAGAGAGAGAGAGAGAGAGAGCCAAAAATGAATGGTTAAAGTGACAGCTCTATCGAATTTCACAAAAAGCCGTTTATCTCTGAATATTTTTTCTCATGCTAAAACCATGCTGTATTCAACTGATAATGCTTACATAACTACTAACTCTACAAACTAACTCTTTTAGACAGAGAAAGTACACATTCTATTAGTACTTTTGAGATATTGTATGTTCACAAACTCCAAGCAGAAAATAATCCTCGGCGCTTGTAAAATGAGCCACAATCCTCAAAAAACGGCTTGGCAGAAGCTACCTACAGCAAGAAAAAAACGGCTGGCAGTCAATGTGTTAAGCGCCGGGTGTGACCCCACCACACCAGGATCCTGCAAGACAGGGCTCGAGTGGCAGGTGTGTCACAAAAGCTAAAACCTTATCAGACGGGGGGCCCTGGTGTCATTTGTGTCAGTTTAGTTTTACAGTGTTGAACAAATGGTACAAATGAAAAGCAAGTTGAAAGAAGAGAGAGAGAGAGAGATAGAGAGAGCTTGTGACATACAGCACTACCACAGAACCGCAGCACACATTTACTGTACAGTGCAGCTGACAGCATGTGTGCACAGGAAGTGGAACCTGTTGCTCGCTTGCATCAGACTCGTGACCGAAACCAGAGTGAAAGTGGGTTCCTTTCTGCTGCTGTAGCTCAACTATCCTCTTCCTGAAGTTCAGTCACGCACAGAGAACTCAACTGAACGGAGTTGGGAGAAAACAGGCAGGATGTGGGCCTTATGGAGCTGAAGCTGGCAAATGTGAGGGGACCGTTTACACTACATGACCACAATGTCAGAATACTGGTGTGTGTGTGTGTGTGTGCTTTAAGCCAGGGGGGTTTAGGCCTGGGAAGTGCAAAATGAAGTCAGACGTCACCTCCTCAGTTGACTATCTCTTCGGCCTCAGAGTTCACACCGACTTGAGGAAAAGGATGTGCGTGTGTCTGTGTGCGTGTCTGTGTGTGTGTGTGCGTGTGTGTGTGTGTGTGTGTGTTGTACTGTGTTCCTGACCCAGGACAAAAAGCCTACTGTAACTTTTCCCTCCATATCTGCAGGGTGGAGTTAGAGCTGTGGCTTGAAGCAACAAAAACACAAGCAGCAGCCAGAGAAAGAGACAGACAGACAGACAGACAGGGAGAGGGACAGACAGACAGAGGGACAGACAGACAGACAGACAGACGGACAGACAGACAGACAGAGGGACAGACAGACAGAGGGACAGACAGACAGACAGACAGACAGACAGACAGACAGACAGACAGACAGAGGGACAGACAGACAGACAGACAGACAGACAGACAGACAGACAGACAGAGGGACAGACAGACAGACAGACAGACAGACAGACAGACAGAGGGACAGACAGAGGGACAGACAGACAGACAGACAGACAGACAGACAGACAGACAGACAGACAGACAGGAGCAGGTCTAGTCACACTGAGCTGGGCATCATGCATGGTCGCAGGATATTGCAGACGGATATTGCTTTCTGGCCAAAGTCTCTCTTGCATAAAAACATTAAAATGTTACACCTGAACTCCAGACTTAAAACTATGCGAGAGGAGACCGCAATTTAAAATGTTGCCCCTGGGTGTGTGTGTGTGCGTGTGTGTGTATGTGCGTGTGTGCGCGCGCGTGTGTGTGTGTGTGTGTGTGTGTGTGTGTGTGTGTGTGTGTGGGAGATGCTGATGGTGGTGGTGGAGGTGGTCGAGCCAGAGTAATTATATCATTAGAGAACTCCTTCTCAAAGAGCGTGTGATTTAAAGCCGCGGAGGGAGCGGAGGGGGGTGGAGGGAGCGGAGGGGGGCGGAGGGAGCGGAGGGGGGGCGGAGGGAGCGGAGGGGGGCGGAGGGAGCAGAGGGGGGCGGAGGGAGCGGAGGGGGGCGGGCTCATGGAAAGGATGAATGGTAGTAATTGTCACCCAGGGCTACGTCTAATTGCAGAGAGGAGAGGGAGGATTAGGAGCGGCCAAAGCCACTTGGTGCCATTGGGACTGAGACAGAGACAGATGAAGGTTACCGGTGCTGTCTTGAATCCTGAGGCAGGCAGGGGGGGGAGGCCATGTGAACCGTAGCACCGTGGCAGCACATCAAAGAGACAGACATGCGTCTTCAACAGGTGCCCCGTTGCAAGCGCGAGCCTCCCACAATGCACACGTAGTAACGCTATTTCACAGTGTGACAGTGAAGACCTACTCAATTTAGTTAGCTACATTTCAATTACTAGACACAACAACTATATAGTGCCAGTAATACCTAGCATAAATGTAAGCATCCTTGTTTAAAATGCGGAAGAAGGGCTGAGTGAGTGGGGTTCTAAAAAGTATTGTGCAAGTAGTCTGCACTTTCTTTTAAACAGATGGGGCATTTTTTCTCTTTTCTTTGTACCCTCTCTGTGTGTCACATTGTAGCAGTCTGTAACCCTCTGTGTGTCACATTGTAGCAGTCTGTAACTCTCTGTATGTCACATTGTAGCAGTCTGTAACCCTCTGTGTGTCACATTGCAGCAGTCTGTAACCCTCTCTGTATGTTACATTGTAGCAGTCTGTAACTCTCTGTGTGTGTCACATTGTAGCAGTCTGTAACTCTCTGTGTGTCACATTGTAGCAGTCTGTAACTCTCTGTGTGTCACATTGTAGCAGTCTGTAACTCTCTCTGTATGTCACATTGTAGCAGTCTGTAACCCTCTGTGTGTCACATTGTAGCAGTCTGTAACCCTCTGTGTGTCACATTGTAGCAGTCTGTAACCCTCTCTGTGTGTCACATTGTAGCAGTCTGTAACTCTCTGTGTGTCACATTGTAGCAGTCTGTAACTCTCTCTGTGTGTCACATTGTAGCAGTCTGTAATCCTCTCTCTGTGTGTCACATTGTAGCAGTCTGTAACTCTCTCTGTGTGTCACATTGTAGCAGTCTGTAATCCTCTCTCTGTGTGTCACATTGTAGCAGTCTGTAACTCTCTGTGTGTCACATTGTATCAGTCTGTAACTCTCTGTGTGTCACATTGTAGCAGTCTGTAACTCTCTGTGTGTCACATTGTAGCAGTCTGTAACTCTCTGTGTGTCACATTGTAGCAGTCTGTAACTCTCTGTGTGTCACATTGTAGCAGTCTGTAACCCTCTGTATGTCACATTGTAGCAGTCTGTAACTCTCTGTATGTCACATTGTAGCAGTCTGTAACCCTCTCTGTGTGTCACATTCTATCAGTCTGTAACTCTCTGTATGTCACATTGTAGCAGTCTGTAACCCTCTCTGTGTGTCACATTGTAGCAGTCTGTAACCCTCTGTATGTCACATTGTAGCAGTCTGTAACTCTCTGTGTGTCACATTGTAGCAGTCTGTAACCCTCTCTGTGTGTCACATTCTATCAGTCTGTAACTCTCTGTGTGTCACATTGTAGCAGTCTGTAACCCTCTCTGTGTGTCACATTGTACCAGTCTGTAACTCTCTCTGTGTGTCACATTGTAGCAGTCTGTAACTCTCTGTGTGTCACATTGTAGCAGTCTGTAACTCTCTGTGTGTCACATTGTAGCAGTCTGTAACTCTCTGTGTGTGTCACATTGTAGCAGTCTGTAACTCTCTGTATGTCACATTGTAGCAGTCTGTAACTCTCTCTGTGTGTCACATTGTAGCAGTCTGTAACTCTCTCTGTGTGTCACATTGTAGCAGTCTGTAATCCTCTCTCTGTGTCACATTGTAGCAGTCTGTAACCCTCTCTGTGTGTCACATTGTAGCAGTCTGTAACCCTCTGTGTGTCACATTGTAGCAGTCTGTAACTCTCTGTGTGTCACATTGTAGCAGTCTGTAACTCTCTCTGTATGTCACATTGTAGCAGTCTGTAACTCTCTGTGTGTCACATTGTAGCAGTCTGTAACTCTCTGTATGTCACATTGTAGCAGTCTGTAACTCTCTCTGTGTGTCACATTGTAGCAGTCTGTAATCCTCTCTCTGTGTCACATTGTAGCAGTCTGTAACTCTCTCTGTGTGTCACATTGTAGCAGTCTGTAACCCTCTCTGTATGTCACATTGTAGCAGTCTGTAACTCTCTGTGTGTCACATTGTAGCAGTCTGTAACCCTCTCTGTATGTCACATTGTAGCAGTCTGTAACTCTCTGTGTGTCACATTGTAGCAGTCTGTAACTCTCTGTGTGTCACATTGTAGCAGTCTGTAATCCTCTCTCTGTGTCACATTGTAGCAGTCTGTAACCCTCTCTGTATGTCACATTGTAGCAGTCTGTAACTCTCTCTGTGTGTCACATTGTAGCAGTCTGTAACTCTCTGTGTGTCACATTGTAGCAGTCTGTAACTCTCTGTGTGTCACATTGTAGCAGTCTGTAATCCTCTCTCTGTGTCACATTGTAGCAGTCTGTAACCCTCTCTGTATGTCACATTGTAGCAGTCTGTAACTCTCTCTGTGTGTCACATTGTAGCAGTCTGTAATCCTCTCTCTGTGTCACATTGTAGCAGTCTGTAACCCTCTCTGTATGTCACATTGTAGCAGTCTGTAACTCTCTGTGTGTCACATTGTAGCAGTCTGTAACTCTCTGTGTGTCACATTGTAGCAGTCTGTAACTCTCTGTGTGTCACATTGTAGCAGTCTGTAACTCTCTGTCTGTCACATTGTAGCAGTCTGTAACTCTCTGTGTGTCACATTGTAGCAGTCTGTAACTCTCTCTGTATGTCACATTGTAGCAGTCTGTAATCCTCTCTCTGTGTCACATTGTAGCAGTCTGTAACTCTCTGTGTGTCACATTGTAGCAGTCTGTAACTCTCTGTGTGTCACATTGTAGCAGTCTGTAACCCTCTCTGTGTGTCACATTGTAGCAGTCTGTAACCCTCTGTGTGTCACATTGTAGCAGTCTGTAACTCTCTGTGTGTCACATTGTAGCAGTCTGTAACTCTCTGTGTGTCACATTGTAGCAGTCTGTAACCCTCTCTGTGTGTCACATTGTATCAGTCTGTAACTCTCTGTGTGTCACATTGTATCAGTCTGTAACTCTCTGTGTGTCACATTGTAGCAGTCTGTAACTCTCTGTGTGTCACATTGTAGCAGTCTGTAACTCTCTGTGTGTCACATTGTAGCAGTCTGTAACTCTCTGTGTGTCACATTGTAGCAGTCTGTAACTCTCTGTGTGTCACATTGTAGCAGTCTGTAACTCTCTGTGTGTCACATTGTAGCAGTCTGTAACTCTCTGTGTGTCACATTGTACCAGTCTGTAACCCTCTCTGTGTGTCACATTGTAGCAGTCTGTAATCCTCTCTGTGTGTTTCTAAATGACTTCAAGGCTTTGATACATCGCGGCCGGAGCGCCTTGACAGCCTCCAAGACACAAGTTGAGGCTACTCACCCGGCTGGTCCAGTAGAATGCTACCAAAGAGTATCGTTCCACACCAAAAAGCGGAAAACCGAAGTAGCTCCATTTAGAACCGAACTATACTCTCCACTCTTTCTCATGAATTGACTCAAAGGCAACGATCATAACAAGATAAATCCACACACGCGCACACACACACTGCGGGCTTTAGTTTTGTCCGCCTGTTGCTCTTCCCAGCCAGGGTAGACGCAGAGTAAATAGGCTGGGTTTGCCCTACATGACTCACAGTGTGCACTTCTCATGGGGAACAGGAAATCTTCAGAGGGGCTGGACAGCTTCTCTCTCTCTCTCTCTCTCTCTCACTCTCTCTCTCAGTGTGTGTGTGTGTGTGTGTGCGTGTGTGTGTGCGTGTGTGTGTATGTGTGTGTGTGTGTGTGTGTGTGTGTGTGTGTGTGTGTCTCTCTCTCTCTCTCTCTCTCTCTCTCTCTCTCTCTCTCTCTCTCTCTCTCTCTCTCTCTCTCTCTCTGCAGAGCTCATGTGGCTGACAAAGTCTTGAACCATGTTATTATGAGGCCTGCACTCAACATAGCAGACTTGAAATGGCACGCTCCGAAATAGGTTAAACCCTTAAACCAGAACCTTTCACATAGGCTATATAAGACTAGGCAAATAACCCAACACACAACTTCTCACTTATATTTAAACCGATGCATTGCAAAGTTAACACGTGTTTTTATGTAGCCTAGCTTTTCAGTGACAACCGCTGGGGTACTTCATTGCGCTGTATATACTGGAGTCTACTCATCTACATTTACACACGTGCAATTAGACTGCAGTCATTTGGCTATTGATTCCCAGACACTTCATTTCTTGAGGACGTTCTCCCACCACACGGCCTCCTGGAAAGGCTCCAGGCTGGCCGTTTATCAGGTGATGACATCGAGAGGTGGCGAGAGCCTCTCCATATCTCATAGTGTTGCTTTTTTATTGATGACACACAGAGGTTAAGTCCACTGCAACGCCCATAAATTAGCTCTCTATTGCCGGGGCTTTTGCACACATGTGTTTTTGCTCCGCATAGCCGGGCCGTGATGTCAGCTTTCCAGTCGTGACCCTCTGACCCCGGAGCTCATAACTCTCCTCACACGGCGTCGCCTCCTGCCCGCACACCCCCCCCCCCCCCCCCCGCCCCCCCGCCAGCTCTCTGCCGTACGATAAACACCACACGTCATCTAGTGTTTCGCTAGAAGATCATCTGTGTTTTTATGATCTTTTTCACCCCGTTCGTTCGTCTGTCCTGTTAGCAAGATGTCTAATGTGTCTGTCAAAGTCCGCTGGACAGATATACAGCTGATTGGTCATGTGAGCTTATCAGCTGAGTGGCTAGAATTTGAACAGGTGGATCTCATGTCCAATGCAGGTCCAGTCATGTGAGAATCTACTGATGTGGAACCAATATAGGATGGTGGTAAGGAAGGATACTGTATAGGTGTAAGTATATTGACAATTTGCATAGCAGTGGCGGAGGTAGTGTTCTGAGTACCGTCTAGTTTGTGTGCGTGTGTGTTCACAAGTGTGTATTCAAACAAGAAGATTTCACTATGAATAATGTGTGTGTGCGCGTGTGTATACATGTAGGGACTTATGAGTCAGGGTGGGTGTGGGCGGTTGTGTGGGTGCGTGCGTGCGTGTGTGTTTGTTTAAGTGTGTGTGTGTGTGTCGCATGCATTCAGCCCTGCAAGATGGGGTCCAAGCCACAAGGTGGAGATCCGGCAAAAACAAAAACCTCCCCCGGCTGACCTCAGCAACATGTGGGCTCCCACAGGGTCACTGCATCCTGCTGACCAACCGACCGCAACACCCAAACACACTCCTTTATAACTTCACTTTGTCTGCTTCACTTCAGCAGGAAAACACACAGCGCCCCAGAAAGGCTTATTCAAACACAGTCTTTTTTTAGCGTCACTGTTTCAACGTTATACTTTTAGCTTTCCCCCGCCACACAAGTTTCTCACTGTTTCTTTCTCTACCTTTCAAAAGTTTTTTTTTTTCTCTTCTCACCCTCCCCGTTGCACAAGCATAGATAAACAAGCACCGGGCAAAACATCCTGAGTGGTATTATGCTCAGTAGCAAGTGCTTGGCGTTCCTGTAAACCGCTTTTGGGTCGAGGGGGGGGAAGGCAAACAGAGCTGCCCCGATGACAAATCTCTGGACGCGTGCACGGAGGAAAAAACAGCGATGATGGCAAAAACAACCCGCAGCTTGCAGCGCGTTAAACAGAAAACTCAATGTCAGTCTCTCAGCACCTCTCTGCCCTGTGTGTGACACACACAAGCAGCAGCACACGTCTCTCCCCCACACACACACAGGATTATAATATCATATATAATATGCACATTTCCTACATTTCTTATACAAGCGCTCTCTCCCCCGCACCGAAGGCCAACTGGAGGTTAGCCACAAAAGGTTGAGGGCGAACAGGAATATTGAATCATCGCTCAGTGCTCAGCCCAGGCATTTGCAACGCTGCGAGTGGAAACATGCTGAAATCGCTGATGAAAAACAAGTGAATTTATCGCCTCTTAAGACTTGACAGTTATGAGAACGTTGCGCTCTGATTTGTTTGGCTGTATATACTCTGGTGAACAGGTTTGATTTCATATTTCAGGTTTCGTTATATCTTGCTACTGTACAGTCTTTTTGTGTATAATGACTTAGCAGTTTTGATGTATGCGTTGTTTTCTTTCCGTTTTCTTCTGTAAGCCTTTTTGGTGATTCTGTGTATTTTAATTGTTTTGGGGCGCAGTTTTGCTGGCTTAAAAATCCTTGTAAGCTCCTTTTCCAAGATTGGTCAAAGTTATTGGGCCACATCTTACGCCCAAGTTTGGAGTCCTTCCTTTTTGATTTATTAAGGCTTTTTTTTATTGTGTGTATTTCGCACCGTATCAATGTGTATTTTGAGGCAACATTCCATGCCATTATGAAGGTTAAGAAGGCATCTGAAAGAAGTGCACTGATGAAAACGATTCTTGTTGTACCGACCGGATGGATACAATTATCGGGGGGAAAGTGTTTTGTGATGGTTCCCCGGGGGAAACTGAGTGAGCTGAGGAGGGTGGCCCAGCTGAGACTGATCAGAGAGCAGGTGGCTTGTTCATGGATAAGAAACCATGGGAGACCTGCAATAAATATACTGGGCAGAGACAACCACTTTTCAAGAGCATAATACATTTTAAAAGTCTAAAAACAGAGAGCCAAACTGAATCCTACTTTAATTTAAAAGGCAACTTATCTATATCGAAATGAACAGTTTGTGCCAGTTTGTCCGGCGAATTACAGCAGCATACAATCGCTACTGCAGGTGAATGGAACTTTTGTAGGATCTGAGTTTAGGATTTTCACTTGAGAAATCCAGCCACTGATATTGTAAATGCAATTGGTTCCTTATAGCATTGCGGGTGGTATTGCTTCCAGTCCACAGTGTATCTGCACCCCCTATCTCTCTTTGCAAGCTTGTTTTAGAAACCTCATGCAAAAGACACAGAGAAGCTAGGTCCATTCAAATATCAAAGCAGCCTTTCCCTCTCTTTTTTCCCACAGGGTCACAATTGTTGGCATAAGATTAGTCTCAACGCCAGACCCATGAGAGTTCTTACGCTGATACACTACGTTACTACATGCTGCAGATCTCTCTCTGGGTCTGATACACTACGTTACTGCATGCTGCAGATCTCTCTCTGGGTCTGATACACTACGTTACTGCATGCTGCAGATCTCTCTCTGGATCTGATACACTATGTTACTGCATGCTGCAGATCTCTCTGGGTCTGATACACTACGTTACTGCATGCTGCAGAGCTCTCTCTGGGTCTGATACACTACATTACTGCATGCTGCAGAGCTCTCTCTGGGTCTGATACACTACGTTACTGCATGCTGCAGAGCTCTCTGGGTCTGATACACTACGTTACTGCATGCTGCAGAGCTCTCTCTGGGTCTGGGACGCTTCCCCTCAGCCGGCTGGTTATGGGAGGCAACCGTTCACTTGGCCAGTAATATGCCAGCGATAGATTCAGTCCTCTCCAATCAGTAACGACTTTACGATCAGACGACACGGGAGGCACAGCCCATTTTTCCAACCGCTCTCTCATCAGTGCTACGACCTGTCACTCATTCAATTTCAACCCGCCTTCAAAACCAGCAGTGGCTGTGTTGTGGCGCAGACTCATTTATGTAGCATGCGGAGCGCAACGTAATATTTGAGTCTGGGGAGAGACTAGCATAAGATTGGACTTCAGTTTAGCGGGCCAGTGTGTCCTAGCAGAAAGAAATGATGAGGTATCAATGGACTGCCCAGATTTTCAATTTTATTTATTTATTTATTTAGTTATGTATTTATTTATTATTATTATTTGCACATTTTTTAAATCAGAAACGGACCAAATGAAAACAACAAAACAATGTGCGGGTAGAGACAGGAGGGTAGAGACAGGGTAGAGACAGGAGGGTAGAGACAGGAGGGTAGAGACAGGGTAGAGACAGGAGGGTAGAGACAGGGTAGAGACAGGAGGGTAGAGACAGGGTAGAGACAGGAGGGTAGAGACAGGGTAGAGACAGGAGGGTAGAGACAGGGTAGAGACAGGAGGGTAGAGACAGGAACAGAGAAAGGAAACAAGAAAACAATAGATAAGGAAAAGAAAGGCAGCAGTAAAAATGAAAAAAATAACAAAAAAGGAAAACAAAAAGAGCAAACAAAATGAGTGTGTAGACAAACAGTTTAAATTGCGATGTGAGGTGTGTACTGTGTGTGTGTGTGTGTGTGTGTGTGTGTGTGTGTGTGTGTGTGTGTGTGTGTATGTGTGTGTGCGTGCGTGCGTGCGTGCGTGTGCGTGTGTGTGTGTGTAATGTACTGTATGTATGTGGGCTATGTGTGACTCATCCGAGAGATTCTAAGCTTGGATTTAAATGAGTTAAGAGATGATGCACGTTTGGCAATATTGATACACTGTAGGTGTTCCAATAGGGTGGCACCTCTGTAGCGTATTGAAAATTGGTTGTTGGACCATTGTGATCTGAGTTCTGTATTATGTACTGTATGTTATTTGTTGGAAGTATAACCTACACGGTGCAGGGAGAGAGACAGGTGAGTATAGACACGTATAGACAAAAGTTCATACCTGTGTGTTGATGTCATGTATGGGGAGTATTTCGATTTTTTTAAGAGGAGCTGATGGTTCAAATCTGTTAAGGATGTAGCAAACATAACATTTCTGTTGCATGATGTGAACACCGGAGATATGTACTTGCCCACATACTATATTATTTGAGGAGGCTTAGAATAAAGAGGCTTATAATTAAAAAAAAAAATAGGTAAGATCATATCAATCGTCCAGCCTGGTAACGCATCTTTCATTTGTTCCATGTCTCTTCAGCAGGGTTCCTGCCGGCTGGGTTTCAGACAGGTTCAACAGGTAATGTTCTGGAGAATCAAAGCCACCATCTGAACAGCGGCCTGCTGTCAAGCCTAATAGGAGAGAGATGTTTTGAGAGTAGAGGTTCTCCCACAAAGAGAGCCGGCGATGTACAGAGAGTTCAGGCATCAACACAGGGGGAGCCTCTTCGGGGGCGGCTCGGAGACGTTTGATTTCTTGGAGCGGTTATCTCCAACAGGTCCACACTCCCACCTGAACACCTCTGATATCAGTGCGAACAGACAGACGGAGACTGTCCAGGCACTGCACTGAGTTGTTGTTGGTGATGATGTTGTTGTTACTGTAATTGACTGGCTGTTCAAAACGCGTACATCACTGCACCCCACTGACAGACAGAAATGTCTCTGTGTCTATCTTTCAGCTCACTATCAATCACTACTACAACTGGATAAAGACGCACGGCGGGTAGAGTTCATGTCAGAGGAAACACTCGTAAAAAAGACACATCGAGTCAGACAGGTTCAGGCATGTAAAGCTGCCCACCACAGAGAAATGTATTGCAACTTGCAAATTGCTTATGAGACGTAGTGGCACAAGGCAATTTCTAAATCAATGCCTTGTGGAGCCACATTGAGTTGCATGATTAAGGGGGCTTGTCTAGTCAGTTTTGAATACATAATCTTTTGACAGTGAATTTACAGCGCTTCTTTTGAAATGGCTCCAGAGACGCATCATCCACCTTCATCCATCCTCTTCACTTCACATCATCTCTTTTTAATACCACAGGAGGATGTGGTTTTTCCAAGTGTCTTACGTGTTTTAGAAAGGGAACGATAGCAGAAAGCACGAAATCAGACAAGAGCAGCGGAAAATGGAGGGAGGAAAAGAAACGGAGAGAAAGACAGGAGATCGGGTCATCTATACACACCAATTAGGTTTGAAGCCAACGTCCAACCAGATGCGGTAACGGCTCAGTGCGGATCCGTTAAAACTGCCGGAAACAGACTCTCCGCCCATAGATCAGCAAAATAGCATGGACATACAGTAGGCCATTGGGCAGATTTTCATTCATATCAAATATTTGCCAAATATCAAAAAATATATATTTTTTTTCGCCCCCGATTTTTTTATCCCCCTTAGTGCTAATTTACTTTTTTATTTATCCTGGTTGATACTCCACCCTCTGCCGATCTGGGGAGAGCCGAAACTGGCTCCATGCTTCCTCCGAGACATGGGCAGTTAGCCAGCTGCTTCTTTTCACCTGACAGGGGAAGCTTCACCGGTAGGACATAGCACGTGGGAGGTTCACGCTATTCAAACCGGTTCCCCTCCCTCCGAACAGGCGCCCTTAACGACCAGAGGAGGAACCACATTAGCAACCAGGATATTGCATGTTTTGGTGAAGGGGGTTCCTATATGAAGGAAACCCACGGGAGGCACTGGAGAACATGCAAACTCCACACAGAAAGGCCCTTTTGATGACCCCACCCAGGCGGTGGGCACTCGAGGACATGCATTCCTTCAGCGTTCACAGCGTCCCAGGTGAGAATCGAAAACCCAGGACCTTTGAGCTGTGAGGCGACAGCGCTTACCACTACACCACCGTACCCCCCAATAAAATATTATTTTTATTTAATTTTTTTTATAAAATTTTGAAATTTCTTTGACAGTTTTACACAGTCTGCCCTGCTGCAGAGTGGACCCTCATTTCACTGCTTACTGTACATTATTGGTCTGTTAAGGGAGAGGTAAAGACAGGAAGTGAACAGCAGATCAACCCCTCAGTCCTTTATTGATTCATACATACTACTAATCATAATATGTAATGATGCCCCTGAAACATAAAAAACATACAATTAAAATCCAATCAAACGATAATACTGCATATCGCGACATTTGGACGTGACTATATTGCGATATTACAATTTCTTCAGATCTTCGTATCTTCGGAATTGGAAGCACCTCAAACTTCAGAATTTCAAAAGGTAGGGGTGTGTGTGTGTGTGTGTGTGTGTGTGTGTGTGTGTGTGTGTGTGTGTGTGTGTGTGTGTGTGTGTGTGTGTGTGTGTGTGTGTGTGTGTGTGTGTGTGTGTGTGTGTGTGTGTTTGTGTGTGTGTGTGTGTGTGTTTGTGTGTGTGCGTGCATTTCTTTAGGACTGTGAGCTGGTCAAACAAACCACATCATGAGCCCATTCATCACTTACTGCCCTCCTTCACCTAGCCAAAGATTAGCTACACTTTAAAAGATGAATCACTCTGTAGTAAAAATGAAACTGGCTTGCAACCAACTATCTATCTATCTATCTATCTATCTCTAGTGCATATACAGTATACAGTATATTATGCCCAATGATTCTTTTTTATATATATATAATTTTTTAGGCATTCATAGATACAGTGTGAGAGAGACAGGAATGTATGGGAGAAAGAGAGTGGAAGACATGCAGGAAATGACCGCGGGCCGGATTCGAACCCGGGTCGCTGAGCCACCACGGCCAATGATTTATTAATGATTTATCTTGTCATCATCCTTCCCAACTCTCTCATTTGACATGACCCTGCTGTGCAATGCAAACCACAGTGTTTACATGACCCTGCTGTGCAATGCAAACCACAGTGCCAGAGCAATGCATGCTCCAGTCTATTCCAACTCGCTCTGTTTACTAAAGTCATCATACCAGAACCTGTACTCACACTGCCTGGTAGCACACTACAACTCACATGGGGAATAAATATAACTTAGCATAGCACACACACACACACACACACACACACACACACACACACACACACACACACACACACACACACACACACACACACACACACACACACACACACACACACACAAATAATTTATTTTAAAACAGAATAGCAGGAATCCAGGTCATACACAATGATTTTCTTTTATTATTTTTTTTACAATTTGGTGACAAACTTTTCTCAATACTGAGTACTACACTTTTTCCAAAACTCTTCACATTGTTGTCTGTACCAACAGACAACAAAAGTGAAACGTCATTTCCTGCTTTCTCCCTGTACCAGCGCTGCGAAAAATATGAATGGCGGTGGATGGAGAATGAGGTTACTTTTTTTTTATCCCGTTTGAATTGTGCCACGGGGTGCCAACGCAAATTTTGTCAATTTAAAACATAACTTTGCATGTCAAGAAAGTCGCAGTTTGTCGTCAAACTGAAACGTAGGGGTTAGTTTCGTATAAAAACTACATAGCTCGTGGAAGCTCGTGGCATGTCGCCGGTCTTCAGCTTTGCCGCTAGAGAAAGTGACGTCACTTAGGCGACAGTGTATGTAGTCTTTCTGATTTATAACTTCTAGAAGTTGAAAGACTTTTCAACTATAGGTGGTAATGAGATGCGCGTCTTTTAACTGGCACTCGTAAGCATGAGCACGTCTCACCGATTTTAGCCTCACTCCACTGGCTGCCCGTGCACTTTATAGGATTTATTTTAAAATGATGTTATTTGCTTTTAAAGCCCTTAACGGCCTTGCCCCACCCTACCTCTCTGAGCTGTTGCACTTCTATTCTATTCTCAACTGATCAGCTGCTCCTGGCAGTGCCTAAAACTAGGCGTAAGCTCAGGGGGGACCGTGCCTTCTCCGTTGTCGCCCCTAAACTCTGGAACGAGCTACCGCTGCAGATCAGGCAGGCCTCATCACTGTCGCACTTTAAAGGCCTTCTTAAAACGCACCTTTTCTCCCTGGCCTTTGACACCATGTAGGATGTTGATTTTATGATTCGTGTTATTTGTGTTTTATGTTTTTACGTATTTATTTTATTGCTGTTTCAAGATATTTGTATCTATTTTATTGTTTTATTGTTGTTGCTTATGTTTTTTCTTGTTAGGTATTTTTATTTTTATTTTATTGTGCTGCTTATTTCTCCTCTGTACAGCACTTTGGGCCCCTGTGGCTCTTTTAAGGCGCTTTATAAATAAAGTTGGATTGGATGGGAATCATCTGTGGTTGATCTCATTTACATAATTGCAATAAATAATTTCACTATTTTTCTCCATAACCAGCTTTTTTGATGGTTTTGAATGTATTTCAATGGGATGGCAAATTGCCGTAAGGTTTTGAATTTGTCAATTTAAGTTTTGACCAAAGTAGTACAGTATAGGACGAATCAGCGTGACGTCACTTGCCACCCTGAAATGCGGAACCCCCGCGGCAGTTAATAGTATGAGTTTGTGCCAAACAAACGTTAATATCTCAAAAACTATACATCACATCGCTTATATTTTGACATTCTGAGTGAGAGCAGAAGTAGCTCAAAGGTTTGATGTATAATATATCCATGTCGTGTTAAAGTTGTGTGAACTGTCGCAGAGTCAGTCAGTAACTGGCTAGAGTCAGACACCCAAGCCTCGCGCCACTTGGGCTCCATAGGGTTCCATTGCCGTTGCCACCCAGTGACGCGGTTGTGCTCGAATGTTTTTTTTGTGTTAAACCAATGCAGTTTGTGCTAAAGCCAGGCAAGAGTCAGTCACAGCTGGGTCCGCATAGACGTCTGTTGTGCTAACAGTGTGAAGAAGCTTCAAAAAGTCAGTCTAGCATTGAGACACGCTTACTGTAAAAAAAGAAAAAAGAAATCTAAAACTCTTAACATGACCTCTCGCTTTCGAGTTCACTGCACGCACTCTGCTGGGAACTGTCAGGCAGCTAATCACTGGGGAAATCTGTGAGTCAACACAGCACTCACTCCCTCACACTCACACTCTCACTCACACACACACACTCTCACTCACTCCCACACACACTGCACTCACACTCACACACACACACACACACACACACACACACTCTCTCTCTCTCTCTCACACACACACACACTCTATCTCACACACACACACACACACACACACACACTGCACTCACACACACACACACACACACACACACACTCACTCACTCACAAACACACACACACACACACACTCTCACTCACGCACTGCACTCACACAAACACACACACACACACACACACACACTCTCACACACACACACACACACACACACACACACACTCACACACACACTGCACTCACACACACACACACACACACACACACTGCACACACACTCTCTCTCTCACACACACACACACACACACACACACACACACACACTGCACACACACTCTCTCTCTCACACACACACACACACACACACACACACACTCTCACACACACACACTGCACACACACTCTCTCTCACACACACACACACACACACACAATGAACAGTTAATAGTCGCTATATAGTCTAGCATATTTTGTCCTACGCACGTGGATTGGCGCAGGTTTCTCTGTGCCAGGGGGTAAACCTCTGGAAGTCCCACTGGGCCTTTCTTCTGACAACAACACCACCCGACTGCCTGTCTTCTCCTGACGCTCACAGCATTATTCACACAGCGCTGAAGGAAGGGAACGTTTATCTTAACAGCTCCAAAGGTTACAAAGGTTACAAAGGTTACAAAGGTTACAAAGGTTACAAAGGTTGCCCGTGTCACAACACTTTTCAAACTATTGTTCTGATGCAGAACATGGAGAGGTGTCCAAAACACCGCCAAACTCCGGCCAAAGAATGTATTATCGGCAAGGCCAGCGGGAAACAAACATGCAAGCGCAGCGTGTGACTCCCATCTCGGGTGCGTTTGGCAACATCCTGTTTCTGGAAATGTCACTCCTCCTCCTCCTGCAGGCATTTCTTTCCTCTCCACCTACGCTCAGTGTGGTGTTGAGATGAATTGACGGAGGTCAGGTCAAAGAAAAAAGGGCCTCGGTTCAAGAGGAGTGCCCCCTTCTTGGCTAATGGCTTACGTAAGCAGCGTGCCACATTGTGGTGCAAGGTGTAACTTTACAGAAAGTTGGATACTCTTGATTAAGTACTTCTGCATTCTGCAGCACAGAGCAAAACAAAAAAAAACACTTATGGTGTCCGAAACGTATTGATATATTGCCATTAATTGAGGCGTACTACCGACCCTGAAAGAAAAGCAGCCTCTCATCCCGAATTTAAAAGAAACACAATGAAACAAAAAGAGGAAAGGAGACAAACAAACAGAAACAAAAAAAAAAAGCTGGTCTGGCTAAAGCTGCTGGCTCACGCTCCCACGTCTTCCTTCCTCCTCTGCTGATATTGTTTGGGAGCTGCATCTCTCTTCTCCTTACAGCATAATGCGGCACGCAGCAGCATCAACCGTTTCAGCGGCTTCACCCACCGCAGATCCACGCCGATTTACTGTTTAAAAAAAACCCATCCCAATTAGGATCTAATCGTTTCTAAGGGGGTCATGATGTGCTGCTCATGCAGCCTCTGGGCAGTCAGTGCAGAGCTGCAGAGAGAGTTGATGTGGGGTTTGGAGCCTGGCTGTCCTGCAGTTTGTCCCAGCCGGGCCTGTCATTAGCTCTGTGGCGAGAGAGCAGAGAGAAGACGAGGGTCGTGCCACTCACCGGCTACTGACTGCCTTTCCGAAGCCCTGCCACTCCGAACGTTAACTTCCATTATTCGGACTGGCAGTCGTTCACCTTAGAAGCCGCAATGCCGACCTTAGGTTTAGGCGTGGGGGTGGGAGAGGTTAGGTTTTGGGTTAGGGTCTGGGGGAGGTTAGGTTTAGGCATGGGGGGAGGTTAGGTTTGGCGTGAAAAACGGGGAATATAGAACCCGGGGAACATAGACATGATCCCTTTCTGAGTGCCGATATTTCGGAGTGGCAGAACGTCGGAGTGGCAGCACGTCGGAGTGGCAGCATGTAACCCACTCACCAGGCCCAGATTACAGGGAACTAACTATCAGCAGGAGGAGGAGGAGGAAGGGAAGGGGGGGGGGGGGGGGGGGGGGGGGGGGGGGGGTTAGCGAGTCTGTCCCAATGAAAACGTTTCAACATGGATCCCTAATGGGGCTGAGGATACAGTGACACTGACATCTGCACAATGCGTTGTGAACAGTGTTGGGCAAGTTACTTTCAAAATGTAATATACTACATATTACTAGTTACTTTCATTTGAAAGTAATAAGTTACTTTACAATATTACTGTCTGTGTAGAGTAACTCGTTACTTATTACACTACTTTTTCATTATTTTTACCAAAACAACAGCAGCAGCAGAATGACATCGCCGCCCTGGCACCATCCCGAAAAATAATTTCAACCACCTTGAAATCAGTGTAAACAATCCAAAATTCTAAATTATATTCTTTTCCTTTGTTATTGTCATCTAAAGTGGTTATTTGCATAAAAACACACAGTTTGATTAGGAAATGATTGTATCTTTTTTAAATATGTGCTTTGATTTAATCAAATGTAACTCAATTTGTAACTTGAGTTACTTGACAAAGTAACTGGTATAATATTACTGAAATCCCATAATAAGTTATATTACTGAGTTACTGCTAAAAGTAATATATTACATGTAATATGTTACTTTTGTAATGAGTTACCCCCAACACTGGTTGCGAATGGATCCCCTATATGCAGAACTGAGTAAATGAACGCCATGTCAATGATGTGGAACAGTAACTGTTTATTATTATGTCGCATTGCATAATTCTGGCCCAGTCTTAATTGCTTGTCTCAGCAGGTCAAAGTGTAAACCGCCTGTAATT
>NW_028152118.1:0-5000 GCF_964638095.1 Poromitra crassiceps
AAACCTAACCTCTCCCACCCCCATGCCTAAACCTAACCTAACCTCTCCCACCCCTAACCCTGAACCTAACCTCTCCCACCCCCCATGCCTAACCCTAACCCACCCCCCATGCCTAAACCTAACCTCTCCCACCCCCATGCCTAAACCTAACCTCTCCCACCCCTAACCCTAAACCTAACCTCTCCCACCCCCATGCCTAAACCTAACCTCTCCCACCCCCATGCCTAAACCTAACCTCTCCCACCCCTAACCCTAACCTCTCCCATCCCCCATGCCTAAACCTAAGGACACAGGGGTCCAAGCAGACCCTCCCCATGCCTGCAGAGGTGGGCAGGGTGGTTGAGAGAAGAGCCAATGGAGAATCCTATCCATTAAATGAGGTTTTGCAAGTAATCTGTACAACCCCTGAATCCTACCCATTAAATGGGGTTTTGCAAGTATTCTCTACAACCCCAGGGAAACTGGGTTGTAGAGATTGTACAACTCCTCTCCATTCGATGGGGGCATTTGAATGCAATTCCTTTCCATTGAATGAGGTGATTCATAGTAGATCGGGTGGTGTGTGTCTCTCCCTCTCTCTCTCTCTCTCTCTCTCTCTCTCTGATGTCTCTGTTATTGCCGTGTTGCGTGGGGACAGAGATGCTAGATGTTGTCCCCTATATTCATGTCACGCTGTAATTAACACGATAATTAACACGATGATAATCATGTGTGTCTGTTGAGGATGATAATCATGTGTGTCTGTGAGGATGATACTCATGTGTGTCTGTGAGGATGATAATCATGTGTCTGTGAGGATGATAATCATGTGTCTGTGAGGATGATAATCATGTGTCTGTGAGGATGATAATCATGTGTGTCTGTGAGGATGATAATCATGTGTGTCTGTGAGGATGATAATCATGTGTGTCTGTGAGGATGATACTCATGTGTGTGTGTGAGGATGATAATCATGCGTGTCTGTGAGGATGATAATCATGCGTGTCTGTGAGGATGATACTCATGTGTGTCTGTGAGGATGATAATCATGCGTGTCTGTGAGGATGATAATCATGCGTGTCTGTGAGGATGATAATCATGTGTGTCTGTGAGGATGATAATCATGTGTGTCTGTGAGGATGATAATCATGTGTGTCTGTGAGGATGATACTCATGTGTGTGTGTGAGGATGATAATCATGCGTGTCTGTGAGGATGATAATCATGCGTGTCTGTGAGGATGATAATCATGCGTGTCTGTGAGGATGATAATCATGTGTCTGTGAGGATGATAATCATGTGTGTCTGTGAGGATGATAATCATGCGTGTCTGTGAGGATGATAATCATGTGTGTCTGTGAGGATGATAATCATGCGTGTCTGTGAGGATGATAATCATGTGTGTCTGTGAGGATGATAATCATGCGTGTCTGTGAGGATGATAATCATGTGTGTCTGTGAGGATGATACTCATGCGTGTCTGTGAGGATGATAATCATGCGTGTGTGTGAGGATGATAATCATGCGTGTCTGTGAGGATGATAATCATGCGTGTCTGTGAGGATGATAATCATGCGTGTCTGTGAGGATGATAATCATGTGTGTGTGTGAGGATGATAATCATGCGTGTCTGTGAGGATGATAATCATGTGTGTCTGTGAAGATGATAATCATGTGTGTCTGTGAGGATGATAATCATGTGTGTCTGTGAGGATGATAATCATGCGTGTCTGTGAAGATGATAATCATGTGTCTGTGAGGATGATAATCATGTGTGTCTGTGAGGATGATAATCATGTGTGTCTGTGAGGATGATAATCATGTGTGTCTGTGAGGATGATAATCATGTGTCTGTGAGGATGATAATCATGTGTGTCTGTGAGGATGATAATCATGTGTGTCTGTGAGGATGATAATCATGTGTCTGTGAGGATGATAATCATGTGTCTGTGAGGATGATAATCATGTGTGTCTGTGAGGATGATACTCATGTGTGTCTGTGAGGATGATAATCATGCGTGTCTGTGAGGATGATAATCATGCGTGTCTGTGAGGATGATAATCATGTGTGTCTGTGAGGATGATAATCATGTGTGTCTGTGAGGATGATAATCATGTGTGTCTGTGAGGATGATACTCATGTGTGTGTGTGAGGATGATAATCATGCGTGTCTGTGAGGATGATAATCATGCGTGTCTGTGAGGATGATAATCATGCGTGTCTGTGAGGATGATAATCATGTGTCTGTGAGGATGATAATCATGTGTGTCTGTGAGGATGATAATCATGTGTGTCTGTGAGGATGATAATCATGTGTCTGTGAGGATGATAATCATGTGTGTCTGTGAGGATGATAATCATGTGTGTCTGTGAGGATGATAATCATGTGTCTGTGAGGATGATAATCATGCGTGTCTGTGAGGATGATAATCATGTGTCTGTGAGGATGATAATCATGTGTGTCTGTGAGGATGATAATCATGTGTCTGTGAGGATGATAATCATGTGTCTGTGAGGATGATAATCATGTTTCTCTGTGAGGATGATAATCATGTGTCTGTTGAGGATGATAATCATGTGTGTCTGTGAGGATGATAATCATGCGTGTCTGTGAGGATGATAATCATGTGTGTCTGTGAGGATGATAATCATGCGTGTCTGTGAGGATGATAATCATGTGTGTCTGTGAGGATGATAATCATGCGTGTCTGTGAGGATGATAATCATGTGTGTCTGTGAGGATGATACTCATGCGTGTCTGTGAGGATGATAATCATGTGTGTGTGTGAGGATGATAATCATGCGTGTCTGTGAGGATGATAATCATGCGTGTCTGTGAGGATGATAATCATGCGTGTCTGTGAGGATGATAATCATGTGTGTCTGTGAGGATGATACTCATGTGTGTGTGTGAGGATGATAATCATGCGTGTCTGTGAGGATGATAATCATGCGTGTCTGTGAGGATGATAATCATGCGTGTCTGTGAGGATGATAATCATGTGTCTGTGAGGATGATAATCATGTGTGTCTGTGAGGATGATAATCATGTGTGTCTGTGAGGATGATAATCATGCGTGTCTGTGAGGATGATAATCATGTGTGTCTGTGAGGATGATAATCATGCGTGTCTGTGAGGATGATAATCATGTGTGTCTGTGAGGATGATAATCATGCGTGTCTGTGAGGATGATAATCATGTGTGTCTGTGAGGATGATACTCATGCGTGTCTGTGAGGATGATAATCATGTGTGTGTGTGAGGATGATAATCATGCGTGTCTGTGAGGATGATAATCATGCGTGTCTGTGAGGATGATAATCATGCGTGTCTGTGAGGATGATAATCATGTGTGTGTGTGAGGATGATAATCATGCGTGTCTGTGAGGATGATAATCATGCGTGTCTGTGAGGATGATAATCATGTGTGTCTGTGAAGATGATAATCATGTGTGTCTGTGAGGATGATAATCATGTGTGTCTGTGAGGATGATAATCATGCGTGTCTGTGAAGATGATAATCATGTGTCTGTGAGGATGATAATCATGTGTGTCTGTGAGGATGATAATCATGTGTGTCTGTGAGGATGATAATCATGTGTGTCTGTGAGGATGATAATCATGTGTCTGTGAGGATGATAATCATGTGTGTCTGTGAGGATGATAATCATCTGTGTCTGTGAGGATGATAATCATGTGTCTGTGAGGATGATAATCATGCGTGTCTGTGAGGATGATAATCATGTGTCTGTGAGGATGATAATCATGTGTGTCTGTGAGGATGATAATCATGTGTCTGTGAGGATGATAATCATGTGTGTCTGTGAGGATGATAATCATGTGTCTGTTGAGGATGATAATCATGTGTGTCTGTGAGGATGATAATCATGTGTGTCTGTGAGGATGATAATCATGTGTGTCTGTGAGGATGATACTCATGTGTGTGTGTGAGGATGATAATCATGCGTGTCTGTGAGGATGATAATCATGTGTGTCTGTGAGGATGATACTCATGTGTGTGTGTGAGGATGATAATCATGTGTGTCTGTGAGGATGATACTCATGTGTGTGTGTGAGGATGATAATCATGCGTGTCTGTGAGGATGATAATCATGCGTGTCTGTGAGGATGATAATCATGTGTGTCTGTGAGGATGATAATCATGTGTGTCTGTGAGGATGATAATCATGTGTGTCTGTGAGGATGATAATCATGTGTGTCTGTGAGGATGATAATCATGTGTGTCTGTGAGGATGATAATCATGTGTCTGTGAGGATGATAATCATGTGTGTCTGTGAGGATGATAATCATGTGTGTCTGTGAGGATGATAATCATGTGTCTGTGAGGATGATAATCATGCGTGTCTGTGAGGATGATAATCATGTGTCTGTGAGGATGATAATCATGTGTGTCTGTGAGGATGATAATCATGTGTCTGTGAGGATGATAATCATGTGTCTGTGAGGATGATAATCATGTTTCTCTGTGAGGATGATAATCATGTGTCTGTTGAGGATGATAATCATGTGTGTCTGTGAGGATGATAATCATGTGTGTCTGTGAGGATGATAATCATGTGTCTGTGAGGATGATAATCATGTGTCTGTGAGGATGATAATCATGCGTGTCTGTGAGGATGATAATCATGTGTGTCTGTGAGGATGATAATCATGTGTGTCTGTGAGGATGATAATCATGTGTGTCTGTGAGGATGATAATCATGTGTGTCTGTAAGGATGATAATCATGTGTGTCTGTGAGGATGATAATCATGTGTGTCTGTGAGGATGATAATCATGTGTGTGTGTGAGGATGATAATCATGTGTGTCTGTGAGGATGATAATCATGTGTGTCTGTGAGGATGATAATCATGTGTCTGTGAGGATGATAATCATGTGTCTGTGAGGATGATAATCATGTGTGTCTGTGAGGATGATAATCCTGTGTGTCTGTGAGGATGATAATCATGTGTCTGTGAGGATGATAATCATGTGTGTCTGTGAGGATGATAATCATGTG
>NW_028152118.1:10000-47500 GCF_964638095.1 Poromitra crassiceps
GTGTAAGACAGCATGTTGGATCACAGCAGTTCTTAAAGGAGGTTTGACACTGATTAAAAGTGTTTTCAAACCAAATTGCACAGATATTATTACAGCTGGGCACACAGGCTGGAACCTGTAAAACACAGAACGACTCTTGGCTTAGTCACTTCTGTCTTGAAGGGGAAATCAAATGATGGTGGTACAACTGGCTTTCTGCCGTTTACAGTAAGATAGATTAGAAAGTCAGGTTTTAATGTGATTATGATGTTATGCATGCTGTAATCCAAGCCGGTCTGGCAGAACAACAGAGGAGAGTTGTCAGATGGGGAGAATCAGATTGGATTACTTAACATGCTGTTTGTCAACCCTCACTGTCGAGGCTTCAGGGCACCGAGGGCAGCAGCAGCTACTCAAGAGCACCAGTCCATAAAAAAGCTATACGTCATTAAAATAAGGCCAAGATAGTAGAACTCCGCCCCGGGACATGAACTTTAGTTTGTCCCCTCTCCTCACTCACGCTGGCCTGACCTCAAACTGACTTAGAGCTTAATTCTGATCGCATGTTGTCTTACATCTGTGCAATTTCAGGAAACAAGATGGGAGTGAGCCCAGAATTACCGCAACACTAGAGCCTCAGCTGTTCCAGCCTGCGCTCCTGTACACCGCCGCCTCGCCATTCCACAAGGTAAGGAGACGGACGAGGGGGGTTGGGCTTGCACTTTGACCCCAAGAAGACCCCCCCTGACCCCTCTGTGCGACCTTTCACTCTGTGGCCTTTGTTAGCCGTCTCTGCTCATCTCGTCTGTTAGCCTATGCACCTGCTTCACTCCCCACTCACTGAGTGAGCACTGAGCTGTGCTGTCTCTATATTGACGTGAATCTCTGTAGGCTCTGTCGCGTCGACTGTTGCGTCGCTCGCAGCGACACGATGATTGTTATGCGAGTGTCATCTTTTGTGGGACTGGTGTAATTGGTGCGCACTGCGTCTGATCGTTATGTTTGCCTCAGTCAATTAAGACAAAGCTATTTTTAGTCCAAAGTTGTCAGCCACATGCCGTGAGCCCAGTACAAGTCACACACAGCACAGCATGTCTGAAATAGTTTTTTCTTTTATTTTTTATTTTTAACAGAGTACACTTCTTCATCCCCAACTCCATCTACAGTGACTCAAGATTTTTATTTATTTATTTATTTATTTATTTATTTATTTATTTATTTATTTATTTTCTCCATTTTCTCCATTTTCTCCAGAATTGTACTTGGCCAATTCCCCCTGTTGTCCCGGTCGTTGCTCCACCCCCTCTGCCGATCTGAGGAGAGCCGCAGACTAGCACATGCTTCCTTCCTCCTTCCTTCCTTCCTGCTTCACTAGATAGCAATGCGATGAAATCTTTAATAATCCTTTCGATGGGGTTCAGCTCAATTCACAGTGTGAACGCTCACAAGTTGTTATTAGGCTTGCTAAAGCGATGGGCCAGTTTTAGTTTTCGTGTCAACACAAATTTGAGGTTATTTCTTCTGCAGGCTGCTGACTGTGGTTAGCTAACGTGCACATAGCTCAGTGCCTGGCTGTAACACAGCTGCTCTGTTACAGAATGCTAGCAGCACATTCCTTGTCACAGTAAAATCCCCCCTGTCCTTTATTCATTATAGACTGAGATTTACTGCAAGACGCTTTCATTGCAACATTAATAGTCTGAATATGGTGCATCTGAATAAAGCTATATTCGTGAATCAAGTGTTTACACGGCTTGCGGTGTTTACATGAGTCATTTCATATTCAGAATAATTCAGTATTTGTGATATTAAGGGAATATGAATGTGCATAAAACACTCTGAGTTTGTCTTGAATTCACTGAAACCACGTGAATTTAGATGATTTCCAGAATAACGAATCATCTTTCACGTGGAGCCATTATTCCCATCCATCTTTGAGACAAATTTGTTGGCAGAACGTAAAGTAGAGAAAGTGAAAATGATCCAACAGGAAAAGATAATTTGAGTAGATCAATTTAGATCTAGTAGATCTATTTAGACTGTGGCAGCTCTTGGCAGGTTCTTAACATCTAAAAGGAGGCTGAGGGAGTAATGTGCCCGAGGTGTTTTGAGGGACTTTGAACATCGGCGGTGATGAAGTGGATTCAATCCCACTGATGTCAAAGTGGTTTAATGAGGTCCCTTAACTATGGACGAGGCTTATTAATTACTGTACACATAACAGCGATCCGACTGATCTGATCCGACGTGATCTGATCTGAGCAGGACCTGAGGGGCTGCGAGGAGAAAGGGATTAAAAGGAGAACTTGGGAGTATTTGAACAGTCACTTCCTGACCTCCACCACAGTTCACACCATCTGACCCGACTTGACTAGGCTGTGCGTTTGCATGACATCCAAGCCAAACGTGGTCAGCAGGAATCTTCACCAGCAATGAGACAGAGGTTGTAACTTTAGTGGTGGTACGTCCTGGATGCATAGCTAAAATGGCATTACAGTACATATGGGTTTTTGATCAGACAGAAGCAACCATTGACCCATCAGAAGGAATATCTGATGGCTGAGGAGACTGGAGGAGACTGCAGGGTGGCATTAGCAAAGCACTTTAGTAGTATACTGTATATCTACAGGGGGTTTAGTGGAGCAAGACTCAGAGGAGCCTATCACTTTAATCAGAGGCCCGCTGAAACCAGGTCAATCTGCAAATAACCATAACCTCCATCTTCTGATCACTTCCTCATTCAAACAGCATTCTGATACTATCATCATATAATCATGTGACATATTTCTCAGAGGATAATGTGTGAATATGTTATGAGGGCTGGCAGCTGACAGTGTGAAGAGAAAACTGTTTCTGACACGCATACACACCCACGCTCTCTCTCGCTCTCTCTCTCTCTCTCTCTCACACACACACACACACACACACACACACACACACACACACACACACATACACACACACACACACACAAAGCAATTATTATCATGGTCAGATTTTGCTACGCACGATGCCTCATCACAAGCTAATTGAAAAAAGAAATGTTCCTTTCGAAATGGATTTAGAGATACTATTAACCCTACATTTAGCCAAACGGGTTTAACACAGTCATTTATGAGAGGTGATTATTATCCATAATAATAGACTTGAGTGGTTAAAGCTTCTCAGCAATATATCACTCAGGAGCTGCAACATGGCTGATCTTATTTATCAGATAACATTGATTTAATTAGCAATATTAATTTCTGTGCATTTCTAACTTCTGATTGCTACAGTGGATGTGTGTAAGTTTTACACCTGTGAGTGCCTGCCTCCTGGCCATGCGCAACCAGGGCGCAGCATTGATGATTGAAGGGTGCGACATATTCACGTAGCGGCTAGCTAGCCTATCAAATCCTGATCTGCGCGCGCAAAGCATCATTGTTGGCAGTGACTGTGAGCGTCAACCTGGCGTCAACACAACATACCGCCATTACCATACTACCCAGGCTAGTAGTTAACATGTTAGCACATTCATGAGACAGCAGCTCCAGGCGGCTGTGTCTTCTGTGTGTCGGCGCCGGCAGAGAGGCGCTCCTCCTCCTCCGGGATAATCCAGCAGCTACCCTGACTGTGACCCGGCCGAGCAGACGGTGATGTCGTGCAAAAGGTGAGAGCCATTTTGACTGTGGCCTCTTTGAATGATAGGTTCAAATGTATTTACTTACTTACCCCGCTAGCCGGGGCGCTAATGCTATGCTAATAATGCTATGACTATGAGCCAGAAACGGCTAGCGGGGTAAGTATTTGCATACATTTTAACAACACAAGTCATGACATACTAGGCCTCTGGAAACTAGGGCTGCACAATTAATCGTATTTTCATTGTCATCGCAATATGAACATGCGCAATAAACACATCGCAAAGACTGCCTGAAACGCAATGAATAGCAGAAGTAGTTTTATTGACATGCGTCATGCATTCCCACTCAGCATCTGATCATTTTGTCTTGTGTTGTAAATCCAGCGTACACCTTTCCCTTGCCACAGTGCGCTCCGCCCCTCTGCCAAAGCCCAAACACGCTGTGTGTAGTTTCAGCTAGAGTCTGTGTGTATTTCATTTATTCAGTGGGTAGGCTGCTATAGGCTATGTTTGGGGTCTATGTTAGCATTATTAAAGCAGAAAGACATAGGAACTGTATGGCTAATATACATACTTTAATATTTGTTTATTTATTGCAAGTTGTATCGTCATTGCTACTATATTGAACAATGTTATCGCACATCACAGATTTTCCTCATATCGTGCAGGCCTACTGGAAACCACAAAGCGATGTCAGGTATAGTTTTTGAGATATTAACGTTTGTTTGGCACAACTCATACTATTAACTGCAGAGAACAAAATCAAGGACTTGAAAGTTTCAGAAAATAGACATAGACATGGGTCATCAGCGCACAATCGCCTGCTCTATAGGCATGCACAGCACACTCAACTTCACATCAGTTGTACTGTTGCACATCAGTCACTGATAATGTCACAATGCCTATGACATTATCAGTGATGTCATAAGATGAGTCAGTGAATTAGGGTTGTGCGATGTCAGCCAAATTTGAGCCATCGTGATGGTTCCACAGTGAAACATCGTGATGGTTCCACAGTGAAACATCGTGATGGACGATGCCATCCGCCGCTACAATGCAGGTTAACAGCAGGACAGCTGAGCTCTTCATGAGACATGTTCTGACTTGACTTGCTGTTCTACTCTTCATGTTCCAGACAGCGCATCAAGTCCATGTTCTACCATGTTCTACAACAGTTACCTTGACAACGCCTTCCCCTACGACAAGCTCCGCCCACTCACCTGTGATGGACAGGACACCTGGGGCAGGTAGGATGGCATCACCTCTCTCTCTCTCTCTGTCTCTCTCTCTCTCTCTCTCTCTCTCTCTCTTTCTGGTCTCTTTCTCTCTCTCTCTCTCTCTCTCTCTTTCTGGTCTCTCTCTCTCTCTCTCACTTGGTCTCAGTTGAATTAGCTTTATTGGCATGAAGTATAATTCAGTATACTGCCAAGCTGGGCTATCCTCCTGATATCAGACTGAATTGTCAACTTGTTACCCTCCATTTCCTTCTTCAGAAGATCTCCTTTGAATAAATCCTTCAGAGCAGAGTGCTCTTCACATTTCAAAATAAATCCCTTCAGAGCAAAGTGCTCTTCACATTTCAAAATAAATCCCTTCAGAGCAGAGTGCTCTTCACATTTCAAAATAAACACCACAATACATCCTCACAACAGTGTTTTCTCTGCTATCAACCTTGTTAATCTCGCTATATTCTTCATCACAGCGGGTCATTACCCACTGTGCACTTAATCGTGCACTAGTTCTGTATACTGTAAGCGCCTGCAGCTCTCTCCTTACTTTACTGACATTCTCACTAATCACATGGCTGTTTACATGCGTTTCTGAACGGCTAGCTAGTTATTAGCATAGTTATTAGCGATCATGGATGTTCTCTCGCTCCCTCTCGGTAAGATGTTATGTAACCTTGCTGCGCATAACATTACTTATTTGCGGGAGTGCATGGGAGAAGTCTCCCGCTAGTGTTGATGCCCAGTGTGATGGCAGAGAAACGTGTTTGCTGCGTCGCGTGTAACGTTAGTTTAGAGGAGGCTCACACACACACACACACACACACACTCAAAAAGACGTGAAAAAATAATAATAATCGCACACTTTTGCGGTTATGTAATCGCACATGCTGACATCGCGATTGCGATTAGATTAATCGTGCAGCACTAGCTTTAGCTTGTTCAATCACAAGAGTGCCTTGGTTGCTTCTTTTTTGTCATTAACTCATTGAGTGCCAGCCACTTTTGGAGAACGGACGCTCCCAGTGCCAGAGTTTCAGAGCGTTTTCAGTGATTTCTCGAGGCCCACAGAATATTGTGTGATATTACTATGTAAACACTGAACACGCACAAAGAACGATGAGACTCTATTCTATCATCTGCAAAAAAAAGTTTATTGATCCCATTTTCCGTTCTTTAGTTATGAGCCGGAGAAGATAGCTTGATTCATCC
Organism: Poromitra crassiceps; assembly: GCF_964638095.1. NCBI lineage: Eukaryota > Metazoa > Chordata > Actinopteri > Beryciformes > Melamphaidae > Poromitra > Poromitra crassiceps. The sequence continues at coordinate 16,040 of NW_028152118.1, forward strand.
AAAATCAGCAATTTTTTTCTAGAAGCTGAGATAATTGGCCTTTTGTGAAATTAAACATTTCAAGCACACACTGACTCTGAAGCTAATCTTTTCTAATGTAGTCACACCTCAAAAATAATTTCCTTCAATAAAACAGTTTAGGCCAGGGAATTTTGTTTGGCAGAATAATATTTTTAGCTACAACCAGCAGCGCTGGCCCCTGCGTGCGCTGCTGGTTGCAGCTTCTTGCTGGTCTTGATTTGCTGCTGGTGGGCATCGGATATTCTGGCTTGCGTTTGTCAATCCTGTCCTGCTGCCTGGGTCTGTCTGGGTGTTGCGTGCTGCTCTGCGTGCCCCCCCCCCCCCCCCGCCCCGCCCCGCCCCGCCCCGCCCCGCCTCGCCTCAACTGCACACTCCTCCTCCTGTCTGTGGTGGCTCTCTGCTGAGTTTGCTGTGCGCACAGTGAAGGGTGCAGCTTTTTTACAGCGTTCCGCGTGTGTTTGTCACCGGCGACGATGCTTCCAGTTGAGAATAATAACTCCACGGTGTGGATGTGCGGATGTGCTGTCGCAACCGACACAGAGCGGCTCAATTGTGGGAGCAGATTGGCTGCTGCAGGCACAGCTGCAGTAACGTGCTTCAGCATATCGATGCATACGGATGCGATGCGATTTCCGTTTCCATAACGACTTCTTCTTTGTTTTTTCCTTGCCTTTCTGTTATGTGGAGAGCACTGTCGCCACCTAAGGGTTCTGTAAAATAGGTTATAGACCTCCAATAGCTACAATAGTTGTACCAGAGATGTATCAGGGATTGATCCACGTCCCACCGTCAAAAAACGCAATTGACGACAACCGTCGTCATTGGCACTCTACGTCAGTATTTGAATTGACGACAGCTGTCGTCATTGGCATTCAATGAGTTAAGTGCACCGCCCCTGTACCAACATCAAGCTCCGCCCCTGTACCAACATCAAGCTCCGCCCCTGTACCAAAGAGCACCTTGCTGCTTTTGACTCAGCCTACAAAAGACACGCCTTTTTCTGCCCTTTTCAATTCAAGTCTGTTTGGGATTGAGCTTTAAAAATGAATTTTCCCCCCAACAGTTAATCGATTAGGGCCACCGGCGCACTTGACAACAGCTTGCTTGACAATGGCGTTAATCCTGTTGCGTTGATTTATTGGCTCTGATTGGCTAATCGTCAGTCCCCCTCGGCGTTCATTGGACAAGTCGTTAGTTCAACGTAGGAAATCGTTGTTGCATGTCACAATGCCAGACCAGAAGCAGACAACTGGGGGAGTGGCCTGATTGGAAGGTCTGGACCCAGGCAAAGCTTGGGCAGTAATAGATAGTGATTAATGATTTGATAATGCTGATAATGCCAAGAAAAAAACAGCAAATATAGCCGCAAGCGGCAATACCAGGGGTTCAAGCCTGGTATTGCCCACGAAGGGGCTTAAATATCTGTCATTGGGCCGACCTCCTCCACCTGACCTCCAGGTGCATGTGAGCACTGCGTCCATTCACATTCTGCTGGGAGGGTTCTGTGTAGGGCTGGGCCCAGGGCTTAGGAATGCATGTTTTAACGAGCCAGTTACTTGGCTCCTTCCTTATTTGGAAGAGAAAATTATCCTGAAATGAAGATTTGATTGACATCTGCATGTCGTGATATGATTTGTTGAAATGGGGTAGAAATTTGATAGTACTGGGTGACGTCAGCAAACTGTACATTACTGTTATCAATGAAATCTTGAAAAATGAACTTTTGATGTGAAAAAGTGTGAAAAACTAAACAAATTAGACTTTTGTGATTTTGTTTGCATACATTATTAAATAGGTGCACTGCATACCCAGGTATTTGAACTAAAAGAAAAGAAAAGAAATTTATGAGTTCAGCTCGACTTTAAAAAAAGTTCTTGAAAGGTATCGATTGAATTGAATTCCATGATTCCTGCATATACCCTGCCTGCAGTGTAACTGAATATTAGTTCTGTTCTTTAAGTGTGTTTTTGTCACATCACTGATGATGTCACAATTAGGGATGCACCGATCCACTTTTTTCACTTTCCGATCCGATTCCGATACCTGAATTTGGATATCTGCCGATACCGATATTATGCCGATACCAATATTTTTCTTGAATATACAGTATAGGCAAAGATTTGGCCAATTAAAGTTTTTTTTTTAAATATACCTTGCAAAAAGCAGACAAAATTAAGAAAATATACAAGGCAAAGAAGGATACTATTATACATTATTACACAAATTACGGCCAGCTGTGTGCTGGAATTGCAATTTTTTTTTTTTTTTTTTTTCAATTCCGATCCGATCCGTGAATTAGTGCCATATCGGCACCCGATACCGATATTGGATCGGATCGGCCCCATCCCTAGTCACAATGGGATTTATGACATCACTGATGATGTCACAGTGGTTTTATGACATCACTGTGGGACAGACAGAGACAGAGAAACAGACAGAGCCCTAGCTCCCATTTACTGTATATACTGACTAGGAATCCGCACGCTCGATTCACGGGCGAGCCCGCCAAGCCGGCCCTGCAGCTCACATTCGCAGCTCGGCCGCTGCACGGCCTTGCCTGCAACTCTGCTGCTGTGTGGCCAATGAGACCAGCATCACTGATGTCAGATTTATGACATCACTGATTATGTCAGTGGGATTTATGACATCAGTGATGATGTCACAGTGGGATCAGGGATCATCGCTGATTATGTCATTAGTGGGATTTATGACATCAGTGATGATGGCACAGTGGGATCAGGGATTTATGACATCACTGGTGATGTCACAGTGGGATTTATGACATCACGGATGATGTCACAGTAGGATTTATAACATCACTGATGATGTCACAGTGGGATTTATGACATCACTGATGATGTAGTGGGATTTATGACATGGATGATGTCACAGTGGGATGACAGGGATTTATGACATCACTGATGATGTCACAGTGGGATTTATGACATCACAGATGATGTCACAGTAGGATTTATGACATCACTGTGAGATTTATGACATCACTGATGATGTCAGTGGCATTTATGACATCATGGATGATGTCACAGTGGGATTTATGACATCAATGATGATGTCACAGTGGGACAATCACAGTGGGACAGACAGAGCCCAAGCTCTCATGTCACAGTAGGATTTATGACATCACTGATGTCACAGTGGGATTTATGACATCACTGATGATGTCACAGTGGATTTATGACATCACATATGTCACAGTGGGATTTATGACATCACTGAATATGTCACAGTGGGATTCATGACATCACAGATTATGTCACAGTGGGATTTATGACATCACATATGATGTCAGTGGGATTGATGACATCATGGATGATGTCACAGTGGGATGACAGGGATTTATGACATCACTGATGATGTCACAGTGGGATTTATGACATCACAGATTATGTCACAGTAGGATTTATGACATCACAGTGGGATTTATGACATCACTGATGATGTCACAGTGGCAATTATGACATCATGGATTATGTCAGTGGGATTTATGACATCAATGATGATGTCACAGTGGAACAATCACAGTGGGACAGACAGAGCCCAAGCTCTCATGTCACAGTAGGATTTATGACATCACTGATCTCACAGTGGGATTGATGACATCACTGATGATGTCACAGTGGGATAGTGGGATTTATGACATCACAGATGTCACAGTGGGATTTATGACATCACTGATGTCACTGTGGGATTTATGACATCACTGATGATGTCAGTGGGATTTATGACATCACTGATGATGTCACAGTGGGACAATCACAGTGGGACAGAGCCCAAGCTCCCATTTCCAGAGAGTTCCCCAAACCTTGACAGATTGAAAAAGTAGCCGGCTCATGTTCGCGGCGTTTGTTCCAGTGGTCCTTTTCCCAATTAATAAACAAACCTCAATATGTATCCATGAGTGTGACAATTTAGATAATACAAATAAACATTCTTATAAAGGCTCAATTTAATTATAAATAAAAATATAGCCGCAAGCGGCGATGGGCGGGGTTCAAGCCTTGCGCAGATGACAAAGCTTCTGATTCTGACTAGGACATCCTCCTTGATATATCTGACAAGTTTCGCGATCATTGGACAAACAGGTGTGGAGTTACAGCCTTTTTTATGTTAAGCCACGCCCATTTCTGGCGTTTATGGCGCCCCTTTTGGTCGAATTGCACAAAATTTGACACACATGGTCTAGGATGGTCTCCGAAGACCTCCTGCAGTTTCGTGAAGATTCCTTAATCGGTCATGAAGTTATGACAATTTAGCTGTGAGGCCACGCCCCTCTCAACTTTAACGATCAATATCTCCGAAACTAAAGTAGCTTTCAAAAATCCACCAATCACGATTGTAGAGCTTGCTCCATAGATGCTTCCTGGCGAGTCTGGTGCAAATCGGTTCAACGGTCTAGGAGGAGATGTCAAAAATGTGTTTTCCAAACTTTTCCAAATATCTCAAAAAATTTCCAGACGGACATTGAGGGTCCTTATGGCAAACTTGTAGAGCTGCTCTCCCTGCAGGGCTTGAAATTAACTTTTTTGACCACCTGCCAATATAGCTGCTAGAAGTTACCAGCCAATTAGAATTTCCATTAGCCAAAATGTTTTTCTAGAAATAAACCAGAATATGAGTGGGTTAATTTAAGCACAAGTATCAGTAAGTGGCCCGGGATTCTCAAAGCCTGTGTTGAGGGTCACACAAGAACAAAAATGCACTCTTGAAGCTAAATAAATCCAAAACAAACAAGATAATTATTTACATTCTTACTTCAATGTAGAACAGTCATTTCTTACACATGAGATTACTTTTAGCCTTTCAGTCATAAAGATTATTGAAAGATATTCCATATTCCAGACTGAAATGTTATAACAGAAGTGGAGTATTGGCCAGAATGACATGAACATTTGGACACTTATTCAGCGGGTATCTTGTATGTTGCATCCAGGTGCAATTCTTTTTTTTTTTACAGTGTATAAAGTAACCGGTAGGCCAGAGGCCAGTAGGCGGAGAAATAGCCGGCTGCCGGGCTTGGGGAACTCCCTGCATCCCTGCTCGATTCCTAGGCTCGCCTGCTACGAGGGGTCACTAGCTCGGCCACTGCACAGTCTCCCCCGTACTGCAGCTTGCCAAGCTGGCCCTGCAGCTCGCATTCACAGCACGGCCACTGCGCGGCCTTGCCCGCAGCTTGGCTGCTGTGTGGCCCATGAGACCAGCATCACTGATGTCAGATTTATGACATCACTGATGATGTCACAGTGGGACTTATGACATCCCTGATGTCACAGTGGGATTTATGACATCACAGATGATGTCACAGTGGCCTTTATGACCTCACAGTGGGACAATCACAGTGGTGGACCTTATTCACAGTAGGGCTGCTCGATAAATCGATTTTGAATCGTAATGGAATTAATTAGGACGATGTAAAAAAAAATCGTAAAATCGATTTGCACTTTAACTAGGGTAATTACGTTATGGCGGGTGGCTCTCATGTACGCGTGCTGCTTACTCGTCCCTTCTCCCTGCTGTAAAGTGTCTCTGGAGGCTGTGACTACTGGCTACTAAAGACAGCAGCGCAATGGACTTATTTCAACACCTCCAAAAAGCACAGTGTGTGAGCACTGAGAGCAGCGTGTTGCACTGCGGGTTGTACAAGATAACGATTGCCACAACACACACACGAACAAAGACGTTATCACCGGGCGATGAAATGTTGCCTTTATAGTTCACATAACAACAAAACAACACGTGAGGCCACCGAGTACTGATAGATTCTGCTTCTGCTGCTTCATGGCTGTAAGTTACCAGCCTCAGCTGACTCACCCTGTGTGTCTGAATTTCCCCCTAACTGCTAGCGCAGTTCCAGTACCTGTTGTGACTTTGTGTTATTCTAGTACAGATATTCTGTACAGAGAACAGAGTTGTGTAAATCTCAGATCCAGCGCCTGGGTGTGCTTCAAAGTGCCACCCGCGCAGACTGAAGTAGGAGAAGTCTTTTTTATTTGGGCCCTTGGTCTTGGAACAACCTTCAGACCCGTCTTAAACTTGCATCTCTGGTCTCTTTATATAGTTTGAAGCAACAGATTAGCTGAGCTGCTCCTGCTTTGATGTGTAGCACTTCTCATCATAAACCCTCTTGTCTCTCTTTATGATGAGGCTTGTTTGATTGTTCTGTTTTATTTGCACTTGTATTTTAGACAGTTTGTGTCTTAATTACTCTCCAGTTTGAGTAGACGGTGGACTATCGACACAAGTTTTGTATTTGTACTGTGTTTTCTACTTGTGTACTTGTATTTTTGTATTTGTATTTGTAAAGTCTGTGCTGGTGATATTATTTTCATCCGGTTTAGAGCCCAGCCATCACAGCGCTCAACAGCGCCACTCTGGTCGAAAGTAAAAAATAATATCACCAGCAGACTTTGGATGAAAATAGGTATTTATGAGCAGCGTCGAGCTTTCTAACCCCGCCGCCGAGAAGCTATGAACCCTTGTTCTCAACTAGGTGGCTTTGAAATGTTTCTGTGGGACTTGGAAATACGTGCGCGATGCTTATGTAGACAGCTCTTTTCTGGCAGCGAGCGGTAGCTAAGCTAACAGTAAGAGTCTCGTCTCGGGGCTAAGGTGTTCCCTGCCTCCCAACACAAGGGTTGCAGGTGCAAGCCCCCATGTTACCTCCGGCTAGCTCTGGCGTACAGGCACATTTGGCCGTGTCAGCGGGTGGGAAGCTGGTGGGGTATGAGTCCTGGTTGCTGCACTAGCGCTTGCTCTGGTTGGTCGGGGTGCCTGTTTGTTGGCTAGGGGAACTGGGGGAATTGTGTGATCCTGCCACACGCTTGATTGATTGATTGATTGACTTTATTTGGTGATGTCAACAGACAATCACCGAGGATAAAAACACAATAAAGCCATTCCATTGCATCGCTACGTCCTGCAGGTGAAACACCTCGCTGTCAGGTGACTGCACATGTATCAGAGGGGGCATGTGCTAATCTACAACCCTCCCCAGATGGGCAGAGAGGGTGGAGCAACGACTGGGACAGCAGGAGGAATAGAGAGCCAAAGTTGACAACACTTCCGTGCATGGTTGCGTGTTGAACAAAAATATTGTATATACAGAAGATGAACACTCCCAACTTACTTCCTTGGCAGCTAGATCCACATTTTTCTTCTCGCCAATTCTCAATGGCTTCCTTGTTTTGCTCAGGAGTAGCCTACAAAACAACTTTAACTGGCGATTATTTACATTTGTTGTGTGCGCAGCCCACCACACAACAGCTTTTAGCTATGTTTAATTCAAGGAAAATGATGCTAGTCTATGGGAGTGAACGGAGCGATTTCCCCCATGATGGGCGTGGCCTATTTCATGCAGTGTCTCTATCCTAGGATGGCGAAATATGGATGAATTGATGATGATTATGAGAAGATAAACAGAACACCAGCAGAGCAGCACATGGCGTAACATCGTCATCGAGCAGCAACGAGCAGCGTCACTCCTGGAGCTAAAAACCTGAGCAGTACTGATGTACATAACAATACCACTGAAGCTAGCAGTGCTATGCTAATGGGGCATTTTAGGTTACAGCACCAAGTGATCTTGGCACAGAGAAGCCTTAACAGAGTGATGCTCAATATCTTTCCTACATGCCTTTTTCTATGGTTAGATAGGTAGTAGGGATGTTCATCAATTATCGAAAATCGATAATTGATCGTTAAGGAATTGAATCGATCATGTGGAATTTGGATCGATTATTGTTATTATAAAAAAAAAATCTTTTTTTTGCTGACTAGGTTTGGGTGGAATTCGTTCCTCCTCGCCCCACTCCATTGCACAGCCGACTAACGTGAGGTGGAGCTTCATATAGTCTCTAGTTTTCTGGCTGGGCACGGGCCTTTGTGCCAACAAAACTGTTTTAAACATGGGGAATTCACACCGGCATGCGCCGGGGACACAAACAAACGCACCCAGCGGTCTGGCTCAGGCCTGTTGATTTGACTCTTGTGCTGTCAGCTAAGCTGGAAGACGGCGATTGCCTTACATCATGTAACCTGACATGTAACATGTTTGTTTACCTGGCCACAGCGCTAGTGTCTGATATTCTTACTACACAGCGGCATCGCCATTATAGCTGGCCGAGAACGCGCAACGTTATTACCAGACCAGAGTAAAAAAAAAATATATATATTATTACGCTATCGATAATCGATAATTGATCGTTAATTCTTCCCGATTTTCGATTATGGAAATTGTTCAAAATGAACATCCCTAATAGGTAGATAGATAGATAGATAGATAGATAGATAGATAGATAGATAGATAGATAGATAGATAATTGTAATGTACAGGTGGTTTTCCTGCTTGGCATCTCTGCCTGCCGCACCTCCTCCAGTGCACTTTGTGTCAGCTGCAGGGTCGTCAGCTGGTACCAACACGGATGTTTCGCCCCCTAGTAGCCAGTACACCTCCCGGTGGGGGGGCAGTGGCTTCGTGGGGACGTCTCCCCACGCCACTCCCTGCAGCTGACCTCATTGAGGTGTTGAGCCCCAACTGCTGTCCCTCCTCCGTAGCCACAACCAGTAGCTTGCCTTCTCGGCCTCCTCTGCCAGCTCCTTGATGGCTTTCTTTAGGCTAGATATAGATAGATAGATAGATAGATAGATAGATAGATAGATAGATAGAGTAGATAAGATACAATCCAGACCCAGACGCTGTCCTATGCGGACCCAGGCATATAACTGATAAATCATTGAGGATTATTAAAGTTTGACGGAGCGTTTCAATTTTAACTGGCGCAGCGTTTCGACAATTTACGGTACTAGTTCACCAGCCACAGACCAATTGCATGCATTGATAATAGCATGTGATGCTACTCAGCCAATCAGGGTCGCCACTGGCAACCCATGTGATGCTACTCAGCCAATCAGGGCCGCCGCTCAGTTGCTGCTTAGAGGAGTAATGACTGCTCCCGTTTCAATGAGATAAACAGCCATAAGTGCAGTTCTTTGCAGAAATAGACTCCATAACAACAATTAACACAAATACTATGATGCACCAACAGAAAATATGTTTCTGTCGTTCTTCTAAGATGGATGGATTATTTTGGACTGCATGTGGCGATGCTGATTGGCTGAAGGAGTTGTCTGTCAAGGCAAGTAGGCTACTCCCGCCCACTGATATCACTGTGAGATAACGTTATCAGGAGGGTTCTGCCAGCGGGGCACACTTCCCTCATTGAACAAGAGAAAGAGGGGGAATTGTTCAAATGTGCTCAGATAGTTTTGGTTGAGACTGTTAAAATGTCAAGTGCAGTTTACTAAAAGAAGAAAAGGGAACTCATAGTACTTTTTATTTCATTTTTCTAAAATTAAGCTCTCTGCTATGTATTTTACTTTTTCAATGCAGCCCTTATTTTACTTGAAAGAGAAAAGAGCATTTATTTATTATTAAAGCACTTAATACCAGTTAAAGTGAAAACTGAAAATACTTTTATTTTATTTGAAAATTGATTTTTTCTGAAAATACACATTGTTGAAATACTGAATTACTTTATTTGATTTAACAGTCAGTTGTTGACTACATTCAGACGTTGATAGAACTATTAGGCTACTTCAATATATATGGCACTGAATCGTTACAAAAGTTAGACGTTGCGATGTTCTGGACCTTTGCTCAAGTACATTTTCTCTAACTGGACCTCTTTGAATTTGAATTGAATACCCCTGCAATAGATAGATAGATAGATAGATAGATAGATAGATAGATAGATAGATACCATAGATAGATATAGATAGATGCAGTAGATAGATAGATGAGTAGATGGATACAGTAGATACTGTAGATAGATAGATAGATGCAGTAGATAGATATGCGATAGATAGATGAGTAGATGGATAGATACAGTAGATAGATACAGTAGATGGATAGATAGATAGATACAGTAGATAGATAGATGCAGTAGATAGATACAGTAGATGGAGTGCTTTATTCATCCCCAGATGGAGATTCTGGCGTTACAGCAACAGTATCATCAATGACAGCAACAACAACCTAACTTATGTCAAAAACACACAAAGAGGTGGGTGTCAGTGAGAACTGGTATACTATATTGAAATAAAATACAGTATATCCATATTGACACAGCTACTACAGTGAATCGTGAGAAATTAGATATTCCTCTAAATCTGGCTTAAAAACGGGCTTAAAAGCGTCCAACATTTCAGAGAGAGAGAGAGAGTCCTCAGACGCCCAACGATTTTTCTCCCGGGCGAATATACGCTCGACTTTTATGTAAACTCGATGCCAGCGAAAAACTTTAATAGGTCGGTGTGAACGCACCTTTACTGATTTCACTCACTCACTGAAATCTTTTTGATACAGTTAATACCGTAAATTCCGGACTATAAGCCGCGGCTTTTTTCCCGTTTTTTGGCCCCTGCGGCTTATATAACGGTGCGTCTTATCTATGGATTTTTTCAGAAAAAAAAAAATAAAATAAAATAAAATCTCTCTTTTTTAGCACTCTTTCTAACTATAAATCCACTTCTGTTTTAATTTCCTCTCTTGCCCTCTTTTCACCACACCGCGGACACTGTGTGCACTGTAAAAATAAACAACGGTGGTGTTGTGTTATGTTGTTTTGTTGAAATGTTACGGTAATACGGTAAATGGGAGCTTCCTCAAACAGCCATCTCTTTCCCGACAATCCCCTCTGTGCGTGACCACTTACATATGGTAATTACGGTAAGCAAACGGCCACAAGCCCATCAACTCCCTCCCCCGACTACCAGGAGAAAATCACAAACTTCGGCGAATTCACACAAAGGAAGATCAAGGAATATTCCATCGAACCGGAGCAGATCATAAATATGGATGAAGTGCCTTTGACGTTCGACCTGCCACTCACTCGGACTGTTAACAAGAAGCGCCCTGGAGGATTCTTTCACCAAAAAAAAGCTTTGCTCGTTCTCGACAGCATGAGAACGAGCAGTAGATGATCATGAGGTGGTTTTTCAGACGTGTCGATATAGCAGTTTATCGCAAAAGTGTAATGGAAACACATTTTTCGCATTTGCACGTCATGTGACCCATATTATCCCTTGGAAAAGGAGCGGAAAATAAGTTTGGTAAGTAAGGTTCGATAGCCGTGTCAAAACCTCCGCAGCAAGTGGAAAACTTTGAAGCAACGCTACCTAGCAGAAAGACGAGTGTTGTGCAAAAGCGTAGCCGGGCAAATTAGATAATGTTTAATGGCAGAAATCGGTCCATGGTGACAGCAGGCTGCCTGTGTGCGCGCATTTGGCACAGCGGCGAGATGAGAGGATGAAAAGCACACACTGGTGCGGTGGTGCTGTCTGAAGTGAATACAGTGACTGTGAGTAGGCTAATACATTGCACACGTTTCAGGTGCAATTATAGAACCAAATCAGCCTTTTCCCCCCTCCATCTCTAAATCGGACCAGTTGTAGGCTATTAGGCTACCTTTTTTCCTCTGCCTGTCGCGCTGACTGCATTCACGCAGCCAGCAACATTTTGCGACTCATTTTCTTTTGAATTGATAATCAGGCTCGTTTATATGCATTGTAACTTCATGTTGGGATTTCCATTGACCATTGGTTGGATTTGAGCATGCAGGGGACGGGATATGGGGCAGATCCCCGTGCGTAATCACTGTGGCAGCTGCTGCAACGGGGAATCACTCAAACGCAACTTCAATGGAAACGCCTACAAGTCGCAATTGTACATTGTCGAAGTTGTAGAAATATCGCAATTCTTTTGCGAAAAACTGTAATGGAAACACAGCTATAGATGAAGAGGAGTTCGTTGGTTTTGAGTGACAATGAAGGAGAGAGGAGAGTGGTTGACGAAGCCACCCTGAACCTGTTCGTTTCCGACACTGAAGATGAGGACTTTGGTGGTTTCAGTACGCAGGAAGAAGAGGAAGACGAGCATTAGTGACTTGACTTCTCTGGTTACAGGTTTGCTGCACATATAGCCTATTGTTGTGTGATTTTGTCTGGGGATTAGTGACCTGACTTTTGTTTTGTTTTGTTGAAATGTTAATAAATGGGAGCTTCCCCAAACAGCCATCGCTTTCCCGACATTCCTCTCTGTGCACGAACCCTTTCATATGGTAATTAAACATCAAAACACCCGCGGCTTATAGACCGGTGCGGCTTATAGAAGAAAAAAATAGTCAATTTTGGTCCCGCGGCTTATACACCGGTGCGTCTTATAGTCCGGAATTTACGGTAGTTGAGATAGCTTTATGTACAGGACATTAAATCATTGCTATGGGAGATTTAATCATCATGGGAGAAATATTATTTTCTTTTTATCCTTTATTTTGACAAGTTTGCATCGTTCGATCAACTACGGTTAAAGTACAATTTACCTCAATCCCCCCCCCCCCCCCACCCCCCGTTATATTATGTAACTTCACCATTTTGTGAGGCAAAACATTCCATAATTTGAGTCCATGTGTGAGAGACATATTCTATTTGATTTATTTTTCCTTCAACTTTCACCAGAAAGTAAGAAACAACTATCACACAATGCTGTGCTGCCTGATAAGTCTGCACTCTCCCCAGCGCCGCTGCTGGACCTTTGGGTGCCCTAAACCAGTGGTTCTCAAATGGGGTTCCGGGGACCCCCAGGGGTCCTTGAGGGGGTTCCAGGGGGTCCCTAGCCAGAAGGGGGGAAATTATTTTCGCTATAATTCCATTCATAAGTAACACAATGACTATTTTGCTCATGGGTTTTATACACTTTCTGTAATAAAACATCTAAAAGCATCAGTCTTATTATCATATGGGGGACCATGGGACAAAATCCTATCAAATAGGGGTCTGTGGTGTAATTCTTGGCAGTTTAGGGGTCCTTCATGTTAAAACATTTGAGAACCACTGCTCTAAGCAGTGCTCCCTCGTTCCAAGAAAAACTCACAAATGCAATTGACCTATCGCTAAGTCCCGCCCCGAACGCAGACAAGCCAATCAGCGCGTGTCGCTCTACAATACACTCGGACATTCTCAGCTTAGAGTTCCATAGAGAAGCACTAGAAAACACAAGTTTCTTCTGGTTTTATACATTTATAAGTTGAAAAAATGGTGCAAATGCAACATTACGAGGTATCCTGGGAGGCCAGGCAATTGATAATATTAAACTAGTAAACGTAGATCCACTCACATCCACAATGCTACTGTTTTGGAGTTAAATCTGCAATCATGGTGACAGCGAGATGACGAGTCTTCTCCCTCATTTGGCTTCCATGATCCAAAGGTATCATGAAATCATCATGGTATTCAGAAAGTCGGCAAAATAAAATGCTGAATTATGTGAGTTTCCAGTCTACGTTATGCGCATAGTGGAGTTGGTAAAGAGGTAGAGGAGAGGCTGGCCAGTGAGACTAGTGAAGAGGAGGCGCATTGATTGATGTGATTATAACATCACCAGACACCAGTCAAACTCTACATTTTAAAACGAGGGAATTAATCTCGTTATCCAAATAAATGTGAGGTAGTCTAAAGAGAAAAGATCCAGGAGGAAAACATGATGTTAAAAGCTGTAAACTATGCATCTGTGTTTCCCAACCTTTTCTGGCTTATGTACCCCTTGAGCTGTTTCGCCATGCCAATAGTACCCCCTCACTCAGGCGTGTTGATGATTCTCTAAATTGGTTCTATTAAACTCATATTAAAACTTTTAGTATCTTACACGACTGATTATTACATGAAAATAATTTGAATGAATCCCCTTTATAATATAATTCTGGTGGGTTGAAAAAGTCTTCATTTTTTACCAACACTGACCGGGCATGTGTACATACATAGCATTTTAGAAATGGGCCTATGAAATGACTTGGAATACTTTATTTTTTTATTTTTTCCATTTTGGAAATAAAAATCTTTCCACGTACCCCCTTCAAGCTGCTCAAGTACCCCTAGGGGTACACGTACCCCTGGTTGGGAACCACTGTGCTACACCACCACCCATGCGTGCGTGCCGCTGTTGTCTCACTATGAAAAACATCTCTACACTATTTAACGTTTCTTGATTGTACAGAGGTACATGAAATAGATTACCAGGCGCCACTCTTCAATTCGGCATAATAGGCTATATCATTGGTTCCCAAACTGTCGTCCACGGACCACTGGTGGTCCGCCAGAGAATTGCAGTTTTCTTTTTCTTTTGTATTTTTTTTTACAGACAACAGTTTTTACATACACATTAACCCTGAGCAGTTGCCGGATTGGGATGATTTTCGGAAATATCGCGATATTCGGGAAACATCACAATTTTGAACATTTACTTTCAGAGGCTGCAGCAGGCTCAGTTTTAAAGCCAGAGAGAAGTTTCTGGTATCATATGAAACTAGAAGACTTAAGGAATCGATTTCTAGCAACCATGTCATGCAAATTTAAGTGCAAATTATGCTCGAGCGAAATCGCCGGCGCTGTCTGCGCCGAGGGGGTCGCCGCAGCTGGCCGTCCTACCTATGTAGTGGTACTTGGTCGGAAAAGTTTGGGAACCCCTGGGCTATATAATCCAAGGAGAGGTTACTCTAAGTGAATGTCAATTCTGGATGTGAGTCGCCTGTTATCCCCACCCGCTGTCTTCCTTCGTTAAAACGTTTGATTAAAGATTCGCTAAAGCCGTTAACAGACATGCACGTATCGCGTTTCTTTTTATCGATAGCTTTAAATGTTGTACATTGCCCTCCATGGCATAGTGAAGTACTTTCTGATGGCTTCTAGATGATATCAGGCCTCAAAAAGTTGTGAAGAGCGTCTTGGGATATAACTTTGACAGTGACGGCTGCCATTATTCTACTCAGCCTGGCCTGTGTTTGTCGGAGTGAGCACACCGGGGGTGGGGCTTAGCGATTGTTTGTTTGTGTGTGTGTGTGTGTGTGTGTGTGATCAGCAATGATGTTACTGTGCTGTCTTTAAATTTACTAGTTTAAGTTTTTAGTGTATTAAGTTGTTAAAAAAGTGAGTGATTTGTAAGTTTGGGAAACTGTGACAGAGTGAGAGCTCTTCTCGCTGCGCAATCTTTGGTCGCTGTGCAATCTTTGGTTTTGGAATCTGCTGCAGAGTGAGAGGTCTGTCTGCTCTCCGCTCCTGTTCTGTGGGATCTTTGGCTGCTCTCTGTCCAGTCTAGCTAGAGAGTCTAGAGCAGTGGTTCTCAACTGATCTAGCCTCACGACCCACAACAGTTTTCCTTAGTCATCAAGTCGCGACCCAATTTTCAGAATTTAGTAGCTAACTTTGTAGCTTAATTTAGCTCCCTTCACCACAAGCTAGCATGGCATGTTGGTACCAATGGATGCCTTAGGCTTAGGGTCTTCTAGTTTCATATGGTACCAGTACCTTCACTCTGGCTTTAAAAATGAGCCCGCTACAGCCTCTGAAAGAAAGTAATTTCAGCTGCGGACGCCAGCATCCTCAATGAGTAGAACTTTATTTTCATATGCACACATCCGTGACCCACTCAAAACGGCCCCGCGACCCACTTGTGGGTCCCGACCCACAAGTTGAGAAACACTGCTGTAGAGAGAGAGTGGTCAGCGGAGGACCAAAATGCGTGACTCACAAGAGTAACAAAATTGAATTCGACTCGACTCGACTCGCTACCAGTGGTTCTCAAAGTGGGCTCCGGGTTCCATGGGCTCCCCAGCAAAAAGGAGAATCATTTATTTT
This sequence comes from Poromitra crassiceps, assembly GCF_964638095.1. NCBI lineage: Eukaryota > Metazoa > Chordata > Actinopteri > Beryciformes > Melamphaidae > Poromitra > Poromitra crassiceps. Next base: position 31,763 of record NW_028152118.1, read on the forward strand.
CACTATAATTCCATCCATAAGTAACCCAATGTATGACTATTTTAGTCATGGGCAGCGCCGCTGCTGGCCATTTGGGTGCCCTAAGCGTAAATGTTTTAATTGTGCCCCCACCCCGTCCCAAGAAAAACTCACAAATTATATGTATGTATAGTATGTATATATATATATATATATATATATATATGTATATGTATTATGTATTGTGTATTGTGTATTGTGTGTGTGTGTGTGTGTGCAGAGAAAAATGCATCAAAAAAAAAAAATGCAGAGAAGTAGCTTAACACGTTAACTGCCAACGACGTACTGATACGTCAAGCAGAATCCAACCGTTAACTGCCAGCGACGTATGGATACGTCAAAAAAATCGTTTTTTTTTTTTTGACGGTGGATCGTTGATCTGGCCCTTTTGCATCTTCTATTATACTGTTAGAGCCGCCGGGCGTGTGCAATCCATTCCGCCGACCCACTGAGTGGCGACGGTGCTCAGACTATTGAGTGTTGTTTGGCCAGAAACGCACGCATTCCAGCTGAGCTCAACCGAGGACCCAGAAGCGAACGAGCCTCATTCTCATACTGTAGGCGAAAACCTTTCACACGGGCGCACGGCGGTGGGGGCTTCCAAAGGTGGACTGGGTGGAAAGCACACTTTGAAGCGCGCAGCATAAGCCTAGAGTCACACAAGGCTTCGTCAAAGCTCTCAACCGAAAATCCAAGAACGGATTAAGCCACATCCACGCTCGCCGACGAGGGGCCGCCAGAGAGAGAGGCTGCTGCTCACTGCTCAGACAGGCAGGAGAGACTGGCTTGTGACTGACAAACACGGAGACACGCCCACGGAGGGAGGAGTTGTAAGGAGAGGGGGTGCGGGTGCTGCTATGGAGGAAATTACTGTTCAGAACTATATTGTTTATGTCTGATGTCTCACTGATGCCAAAAATAAATGGTTAAAGTGACTGTTTGATATTGAATTTCACAAAACTGCGATTATCTCAGCTTTTTGTCTCAGACGCTGAAACCATGCTGTACTCAACGGCTAATATCTACATAACTACTAACTCTACAAACTAACTCTTTTAGACAGAGAAAGCACACATTCTATTAGTACTTTTGTGAACTTTGTGTTGACAAACTCCAAGCAGAAAATTATCCTTGGCTCTTGTAAAATGAGCCAGAATCCTCAAAAAAACCCTCTGGCAAAAGCTACCTACAGTAAAAAAAAAAAGGCTGGCAGTGAATGTGTTAAAGGTCCCATTCCGTGCAAAAGCTGTTTTTACTTGTAAATGCATATATACTGCTGTCAGCCCTCCCTGTAATGAGTGGTCACAAGCTCAGAACTGCCACAGTTGGATTTGTCCCTATCCAGCGTCCCCCTGCAGTCTCCTCCAAGCTACACCCCCAAACGCTTCGTTTGCCCAGAGGGGAATTGGGACGTCACAAGCTTCCTCACGCATACTGCGCGGGTCTCTCTCACACAAGCTACCTGCACCATTTTGTCTAAAGCCACAAAATTAACACTTCTAGCTGGAGCGACGCCAACTGCACGTGATCCAGCAACTGCAGAGGTGCATTCGGTAAGTCTAGGCATTTTGAGATGTCCTCTTTAGCGTAGTAACCGTTAAGTTAATGATAACTCGCAACCTAGCATGCTGGTCCACAGACGCTAATCTGATTGGCCGCTGGGAGCCTGGGGCGGGCTCTCCCTCAGCGGCCAATGGGAACTGTTAGTTCTGAATATATTATAGAATCAGACCGTTCTTGGGAAGCGACGAGATGAGGAAGTGAGAACTCCGTCACAACAAACGGGGTTGCTATATTTTCGACAAATTAATCCAGAATCATGTTTTATGGACCAGAGACACACGTTTTTAAGAGGTTACAGCTGCACGAATTGGGACCTTTAACTACAAAAATAGTGTGTTGCAAGATGGACTGAAAAGTCCGCTGTTTATCTCCCTTTCTGAACAACACCCGTTATGATCATTATAGAGCAAGATGATGGCTTCCACTACACAACACTGTATTTACGTAGGCTACGTTACATATTTGCGGGAGTGGGAGGAATCTCACACGTGTACAGATGTGACCGATGGAAACGTGAGTTTGTTTACTGCGTCGCATGTAGTTCACAAGGAGATCCCACAACTTTCTTTTAACTCATTGAGTGCCAGCCACTTTTGGAGAACGGACGCTCCCAGTGCCAGAGTTTCAGAGCGTTTTTCAGTGATATCTCGACGCCCACAGAATATTGTGTGATATTACTATGTAAACACCGAACACACACAAAGAACGATGAGACTCTCTTCTATCATCTGCAAAAAAAAGTTTATTGATACCATTTTCCTTTCTTTAGTTATGAGCCGGAGAAGATAGGCTGTTTTGAGCAAAAAGACACATTTCCGTTTTTGTGCGCCGGCTCCCAGCGCGACACGGAAAAGCCAAACCGGACTGCTGAGAATGGTTTGGCCCTTCGGCGTCGGGTGCTGCTTTTCTGGCGGCTAATCGTGTGGAGAAACTATACAGCAGAGACAGAGAGGCTCAGTTGTGGGCGCGGATTGACTGCTGTTGCAGCCAACGTCAGCTCCAGCCAGAGCAATCTATATGGCTCTGGCTGCAGCATGAGCGGTTTCTCTTTCATCACGGTGCTTTTTCCTGCTGTTTTCCGGACCTTTCTCTAATCTAGAGAGCACTGTCGCCACCTAATGAGTCCGTAAAATAGGTTATACACCTTCAATAGCTACAATATTTGTACAGGAGATGCAGGAGGCTTTGATCCACGTCCCACCGTCAAAAAACACATTTGACGTCGATCGACGTCATTGGCACTCTACGTCACTATTTACTTTGACGTCGATCGACGTCATTGGCACTCAATGAGTTAAGGGTGTTACTAAACCTTGAATTTGTGAATGTGATCAACCTTGTGGATATTTTGTTTCTTATCCATTAGGTATCGAGTATCGTATCTGTATCGAGTATTGAAGCAGATATTTATGGGTTATCGTATTGTTTAAAAAACTCCATAATATCCTGCATCCCTAAACACAAACAGGGAAAAAAGGTGGAAAATCAGACGACGGTTTATATGTGTTCTGTTGATTGTTAAAATGTGTATGGGTATACATGATTAGGGTGAAGATCCCATGCACCGGCCGTATGCCAGGTTTCCACCTGGCCTTGTTGTTTGTATGACCCTCAACACAGGCTTTGATCATCCCGGGCCACTTACTGATACTTATGCTTAAATTAACCCACTCATATTCTGGTTTATTTCAAGAAAAACATTTTGGCTAGTGGAAATTCTAATTGGCTGGTCACTTTAAAATCTAGCAGCCATATTGGCAGGTGGTCAAAAAAGTTAATTTCAAGCCCTGCAGGGAGAGCAGGTGGTGAAATAGGAGCGAGTGAGAAAAGGATCAAATATTGGTGTTTAAGACTGAATGATGACATCACAACTGTTAATTTAAAATGAGTTATTTCCTCTAAGCCTGACTTCACATGCCCCAAATTGCCGTTCGGCCCCCAACCCTCAGCAAAATCTGGCCCTCTGGTAGCGAGGACATTTTTTTGTGGTCCTCTCTATCATCAAAGTTCATGGGTTACGGCATGACAATATTTGTTCGGCCCCCGGCAACAATCTGGGTTTCTCATGTGGCCCCCCATGAAAAAGAATTGCCCACCCCTGCTTTAAGCGATAGTGTTGGTGATGCTTAATATGGTCCATTGTAAGGACATCCTCTCTTCACTCGCTTTGCTTCTCAGCCTCATCATCACCCATTAAAGTGCTGCCTGCTTGAGAACCCTCTCACAGGCTGCAAAATAGAGTAGAGTGGTAAACAGTGTCACTCAATTATGTTCTTGATGTTCTCTCTTCAGGTTGTTTCATTTGGTTGTCAGAGGAGGCCTCGAGACTGACAACTATTTGGTATTTTCACAAAAGAAATCAGAGAAAGATGCATGATTGCTCATGATGCATGATTGTCCATGATTGATTATCATCTGATAATGTTGGTAGTGTGATTAATGATACACCAGATTTCAGTCTAATGCCAGACTTTGACTGAGCAAAAGGTGTGTGTGTGTGTGTGTGTGTGTGTGTGTGTGTCTGCTAGTCTAAGGAAAAGAAAAGTCCACACACAGTATAATGCTGTCCCGTGCTTTAATTAATTCCCTCCATACACAAACAACGTTTCCAACAAGGGCTTCTTCAGGTTTTAAACCTGGCTCCATACACAACGTTTGTGCGGGACAGCATTATACTGTGTGCAGAAGACTTCTCTTTTCTTTAAATCTTTGTATTTTGTGATCCAGCACCAGCTTTTTGAGGAATCCGGTGGATGTGCATATTTTCTCTTTTCTCTGCTAGTCTCACCCACCGGTTAGTCTCTGTTAGGGGTGTCAAAAATAATCGATTATAAGATGCATCGCGATGCGGACGTGCACGATTCTGCATCGATTAACAAATATCAAAAATCGATTATTAACTCATTGAGTGCCATGGACGTCCTTCGACGTCCAATTAAATAGTGACGTAGAGTGCCACGGACGTCCTTCGACGTCCAATGCGTTTTTTGACGGTGGGACGTCGATCAAAGCCTTCCGCAGCTCCTGTACAACTATAGTAGCTATTGGAGGTCTATAACCTATTTTACAGAACCCTTAGGTGGCGACAGTGCTCTCCAGATTACAGAAATGTCAGGAATACACAGCCTGAAATAGCCTTGATGAAAGAGAACCCGCTCATGCTGCAGTCCAGAGCCATGTAGATTGTTCTGGCTGCAACTGACGGTGCGTGCGAACACAGTCAATCCGCGCACACAACTGAGTCCTTCTGCCTCTGTCTGTCTGTCAGCATAGTTTCTCCACATGATTAGCCGCTAGAAAAGCAGCAGCGCGACACTGAAAAGCCAAACCTTTCACTGCAGTCCGCGTGTGGCTTCTCCATGTTGCGCTGCCTGGGAGGCGGCGCTTCCCAGGCTTCCTAGACGCTTGGTGCGAGGCTGTGTGTTACTAGTGTGGGGAGGAGTTTTCAGCTGAGGGGGGGGAGGGGGGGTGGGGCACGCAGGGCAGGACACAACTACACCACATCACTACATCAGAAAATATTACCGTATCTAGAGTCAGTGAATGTGCTTGAAATGCTGCATTTCACAAAAGGCTGAATATCTCAGCTTATAATTTGAAATGCCTGAAAACGCTGAAAACAACCTATCTTCTCCGGCTCATAACTAAAGAACGGAAAATGGTATCAATAAACTTTTTTTTGCTGATGATACAATAGAGTCTCCTTGTTCTTTTTGCGTGTTCGGTGTTTACATAGTAATATCACACAATATTCTGTGGGCCTCGAGAAATCACTGAAAACGCTCTGAAAACTCTGGCACTGGGAGCGTCCGTTCTCCAAAAGTGGCTGGCACTCAATGAGGTAACTCATTGAGTGCCATGGACGTCCTTCGACGTCCAATTAAATAGTGACGTAGAGTGCCACGGACGTCCTTCGACGTCCAATGCGTTTTTTGACGGTGGGACGTCGATCAAAGCCTTCCGCAGCTCCTGTACAACTATAGTAGCTATTGGAGGTCTATAACCTATTTTACAGAACCCTTAAGCCCAATTTATGCTTCGTCTGCCGACACTTTTGAAATGGTCGCCGACAGAAATGAGGACTTGAATCGACACTTTCAAGTGTCTGCGAGCAGTGTCTGCTACCTGGTGAAATGTCTAGTGTCGCTGACTACGTCACATAATGTCGCGCAAGTCTGATTGGCTATATAGACGGGCACGCGCGACTTCCTTGTTTTAGTTTTCGCTGAAATGAAATTAATGAGCGTGTCCCCGGTATTTTTATCAGCCTGTCCTTGATGTATGACTTCGTGAAAATCACAAAGAACACCGTGACCAACTTCCCAGAGAGAGAGGAAGTGATTGTGTGGTTGTGTGTCGTTATATGCGGCGACGTGGGTTCACTGACAGCATTCCCTCTCTTGCCTGTCTACACTGCACTAGTTCTCTGCCTCCCTCTGTCTCTAGCGTCACGTGACCGTTGCGCCGTGGAGAGAAGCATAAATGCAGCAACATGAGCGACACTTTATTTTTCGTCTGCGACCATGTGCTGAGCGACACTTTCTAATAAGTATAAATTAAGCTTTAGGTGGCGACAGTGCTCTCCAGATTACAGAAATGTCAGGAATACACAGCCTGAAATAGCCTTGATGAAAGAGAACCCGCTCATGCTGCAGTCCAGAGCCATGTAGATTGTTCTGGCTGCAACTGACGGTGCGTGCGAACACAGTCAATCCGCGCACACAACTGAGTCCTTCTGCCTCTGTCTGTCTGTCAGCATAGTTTCTCCACATGATTAGCCGCTAGAAAAGCAGCAGCGCGACACTGAAAAGCCAAACCTTTCACTGCAGTCCGCGTGTGGCTTCTCCATGTTGCGCTGCCTGGGAGGCGGCGCTTCCCAGGCTTCCTAGACGCTTGGTGCGAGGCTGTGTGTTACTAGTGTGGGGAGGAGTTTTCAGCTGAGGGGGGGGAGGGGGGGTGGGGCACGCAGGGCAGGACACAACTACACCACATCACTACATCAGAAAATATTACCGTATCTAGAGTCAGTGAATGTGCTTGAAATGCTGCATTTCACAAAAGGCTGAATATCTCAGCTTATAATTTGAAATGCCTGAAAACGCTGAAAACAACCTATCTTCTCCGGCTCATAACTAAAGAACGGAAAATGGTATCAATAAACTTTTTTTTGCTGATGATACAATAGAGTCTCCTTGTTCTTTTTGCGTGTTCGGTGTTTACATAGTAATATCACACAATATTCTGTGGGCCTCGAGAAATCACTGAAAACGCTCTGAAAACTCTGGCACTGGGAGCGTCCGTTCTCCAAAAGTGGCTGGCACTCAATGAGTTAAAAAAAAAATATATATATATATATATTTTTTTTATAATCAAATAAAATAGAATGTAAGTACATGCAGTTGTTTATTTTAATTATGGATCATAATACAATGCAATTCCAAATGCACTTTTATTTTAAAAGTAGCCACACAGTGAGAAAAAAGAAAGTGAGAAAAAATAAATCATGTATTGCGGAAAAAGTGATGCATCGATTTAAGATGCATCGCGATGCATCGTGATGCATCGTTTAATCGAATCGAATCGAATCGTTGACAGATGAATCGTAATCGAATCGAATCGTGAGGCCAGTGAAGATTCACAGCCCTAGTCTCTGTGCATGCAGCATCCTCTGGTGGTTGTTGTACAGCAGGTAATTGTAGTTTTACAGCCACGGGCTGCAGTGCCACTTATGACCAAAAGACGGCAGTGGAGTGCTTTGCTTTGCTTTACCTGGAACTAAAAATCACTGGTACACAACCAAAGGCACAACTACTGTGACATCATGTCCATCTCTTTCATATGTAATATGGGATTGGAGCCAAAGGGGCCAGTGTGTTATAGTAGATTTTCCAGGGGAGCCTAAACTAATTTTGATCAAACTTGGATGATCTGGTATTACCACATCCTGTAGCCTACTAAGCACAATATGTGTTACCCTTTTGTGTTATCAAACAATCACTGCTGCATTTTAAGTCGAATACTTTATTTTATTTGTATTTATTTATTTCTATGGCAAAAGAGTGAGATACGCCTTTTTGGCACAAACATTGTCCCAATACAGCCATGCAGAATATGGACTTATGTAAGTAAACAATTGTAAAAACACATTCATTTGAATACAAATCTAACAATTACACTTTAATCAACACTGAAACAAGATCAGATTGAATATCTTTATCTTAAAGTAATGCTCAGCAACTTTCACCAAGGCCTTTCAAATTGTACATGGAACACATCAAATTGATTGATAGCTATAAAACAAATCTCTTAAAACCTTTTCATACCTCTATAGCCTACAGTAGACATGAGAAACTACTTTTGATTCTGAACTACTACTTTTTTCTTTTTGCTAGTAGGCTATAATACATTTTTGTATGTGTCCGACATGTGGCAGGAGGACACATAAGACCTGTATATAACACTTCTTAACACTGAGGGATAACTTCAGCTACCTGCAGTCTCATCAGTCTTATTATCACAGTTCATCTTGACCACTTCACGCTCCTAACATTATACAATAACATTTGAATTTATAGGCCTAAGTAGTATTTCATGGGATTTAGATGAATCTGATCTAATATTGACATAAAGTAGAATATCACTTACAATATGAATAGGAAGAATGTTGTGATCATGCTGCAGTGCTATGCTACCATTACTGCATTATGTCAGCATGCATTTTCAGCTGTTACAATCCTCTACCCACAATGCTTGTTCAGTATCAAAAGTGGGGTTTTACTTGGTGTCAAATGGGTGTAAGTGCAGTTATGCCCTTTTGACAGCAAACAAAACCCCCTTATATGTATTTTTTTCCATTAAAACTTGGCTTGTGACTTCAGTTGTGTCCTGAAAGGATCTTACTGAGGCCTTTCAATTTACCTTTAATCATAATACTCATATTCACCCAAAATCACATGTCACCCACTCAAAACACATTCATGTTCTGGAATAACTCTACTCGAAAGAAACGGAGCAACAAATACATATTTTCATTTGTTTTTTATTACAAACAATAAAACATTTCCACCAAAACTATATTATAAGGCATGTAAACATGGAGACATGACTCCTTAGTGCATAGAAATAAATATGTCTTCAGCTCTCTGAGAGCCTCACTTTGGTCTTTTGCTGGTTCAGCCACCGTACTGCGTCCCACCACCATGTGGTGCTTGTAATCCGTTCATAAACAGCACGTCAATCCACTGTGCGCTTATAAGCTACTCCACCAAAGTACGTACAAAAAAGTGTTGTTTTTTTGTTCGGCCACGTCCCCCCTTCAACTCCTCATCTGTGTCTGTCCAAACAGCCAGTCCACAGGGTCTGCACCCCCGGCCATCCTCAAAGACATCTCCTCTGTGTTTCGGCTGAGGGAGGAGGCTTTAAAAGTCCGCGGGGCGGTGCGCGGGGCAGTGCCACCGAGTGCTTCATCTGGGGCTTGGAGAAGTGGCGTGGCCGGGGCGACCTCTGGAGCCGGACGGGCCCACAGCTGGGGGCCTCCACAGGACGAGCGAGAGCCTGGATACTTGTCATGTAGTCCTCCAGAGACTGAGAGCTCTGGGGAGACTGGGAGGAGGAGGAGGAGGAGGAGGAGGAGGAGCAGGAGGGGTGGTCCTCCAGTGTCTCGGTGATGGTGGGTAGAAGAGTCAGGGGAAGCAGCACCTTCATGCGCCTCATACTGCCGGGACAGAGGAGAGACAAGAGTTAGAGAGGAACCAGGACTGGAAACATCTCACGAAACATCTCAAGACTTTTCTAAAGGCTTCAGTCAGGTCCAATTACAAACCAATGAACTTAGAAACAATTTCAATCTGGAGAGTGATTTTTAGGTAGGTCGCCAGTTTAGTTAAAAAGCCAAATCTACACTAGTTATTGTCCTCTATTATTATCTGTTCACTTGCTGTTTTGACTGTTGTCATTATGCTGTCAAAGGCCTTTTTTTTTTTGTATTGTATATTGAATATCAAATATTTAAACTGTAATCATTTTAAGCTGAAGTGAATGTGTGGATACATTGAAATCTACTCATCATAGTGAATCTGTGGTGTTGTTGCATGCAGTTCCTTTCAAAGTAACTGCTGCTATATTGTAAACGGCATATAAAGACGACACAGTTTCTAATGCAAGGTTAGTTTTTTTGGTCTAAAACCAGGAAGGTACAGCGATAACGAAGCACTCTCACCTTTGATGCGTAACTTGTTGGTCCGACGGGCCGTGTGTTGAAACAGAGAGATGTGGTTGAGTCTGCTGTGTGTGAGTCTTCTGAGGACGGAGTGTGAAGGAGCCAGGGTTTATATACAGGCTGCAGCACAGAGATAAGCCCACCCCCCCCCCCCTCCAGGCTGCTAAATATAGCCCTGTGACCATGTGACCTTGTCCCCTTCTGTGTAAATGTGTGTGTGTGTGTGTGTGTGTGTGTGTGTGTGTGTGTGTGTGTGTGTGTGTGTGTGTGTGTGTGTGTGTGTGTGTGTGGGTTATAGCCAGGTTCAGTGGTGCAGCTGCTCACCGTGTTTATATTCCACAAACAATGAAGTCCTGGGAGCAATCACTCACCCACCCCATGTCCCACACCCACCTGACATCCCCCCCTCTTTCACTCTCTCTCCCCCTCTCTCTCTCTTTCACTCTCACTCTCTCACTCTCTCCCCCCTCTCTCTGTCTCTCTCTCTCTCTAGCCCTTTTCCCACATGCGCTTTGTACCGCAAAATGACCAGTACGTGGTCTAATGCCTGCATGTGAGAAAGGCGCCGTGCCGGTATAAGCGCGACCCCGTCGTCCCCGACATTTCACCTGTTTCGACCCTGTCAGAAGAGCGGTATGCTCTTAAGGAGACACAAGTGGAAACGGTTCCAGTCATTTTCCGCGACAGCGGTCCTTCAATCATGGGCGAGGAGTAGCCTACACACGTTGCTTAATGTTCCAGCGGGCATAATCTAATCATTCGCGCACATTAAAGCAAACTGGCGAAATGATCTTGTGATAGCCTAATAAGAGCAGTATGTCAGCTTGCTGATTTCCGAAGGCAACCCCGGACACATCAAATGAAGCCAGTCTGTAAAAACTGCTTCAACGCGACGCAGGTGAACGGATAAACATCGAACCAGCAACTATTTCTCTCAGACACGGATCCCAACTTCTTCAAAGTGCATCAACTAATCATTCGCGCACATCAAAGCAAACTACTTCCACACATTTCGCTGTGTCATTCGCTGTGTCATTCGCTGTGTCTGTCCGTGGCTGCTGCTCTCGAGCAGAGAGGGGAGGGGGAAATCGGCTGTGTTGATTACGCTGGCGGCTTGACGCTGCTCTTAAGTCAAACGAGTGTGATTTATTGTGTGACAACTGACAAGCGAACTTATTTCGAGTTTTGCCGACCCCCCAAATAAGCTCCCCCCTCCCCCCGCCCCCCGCCCCCCCAACATACAGGAAAATTCGCTGATAGATTCCCACATGCGCAAGCCGAAGTGTGAAGGGAAATGTCCGATATTGACTTACAGGTAATTTTCCGGTACGCATGTGGGAAAAGGGCTTCTCTCTCTCTCACTCTCCTCTCTTTCTCTCTCCCCCTATCTCTCCCTCTCTCTCTCTCTCTCTCTCTATCTCACTCCTCTCTCTCTCTCCCTCTCTCTGTCTCTCTCTCTCTCTCTCTCTCTCTCCTCTCTTTCTCTCTCCCCCCTATCTCTCTCTCTCTCTCTCACTCTCTCCTCTCTCTCTCTCTCTCTCTCTCTCTCTTTCACTCCCTCTTCTTGCATCTGTTTGACTGGTCCCTCTCTGTATTTGAATGGTTGTTATGTGATTGTAAATGCATTATTGGGGCTCTGTAACAAGAACAGATTGCTTTTATCTATGGGAAAATATCTCTTTCAACAATTTGCCCATTTCAGTATAGAAAATGTGCCAGTGGCAAGGGCCAAAGTGCCCCACGAAATCTCAGAATGCCCCTAAAGACCGTGATCGAGGGGCGAAAAGTGCACCCCAAGATTTTGATCATTTATTATGCCTCCGCCGGCGAAGCCAGGCCGAAGGCATTATGGATCCGGGTTGTCCGTCCGTACGGCCGTCCGTACGGATGTCCGTCCGTCCGTACGGATGTCCGTCCGTCCGTACGGATGTTTGTTAAAGCCATATCTGAGGAACGCCTTGACGGAATTTCATCAGATTCGCCTTAAACATTCACTTAGGCTCAAGGATGATCTGATTAGATTTTGGTGGTCAAAGGTCAAAGGTCAAGGTCACTATGACCTCTCGAACGCCATTTTCAAGCTTGTTAACGCGATATCTGAGGAACGCCTGGACGGAATTTCATCAGATTCGCCTTAAACATTCACTTAGGCTCAAGGATGATCTGATTAGATTTTGGTGGTCAAAGGTCAAAGGTCAAGGTCACTGTGACCTCTCGAACGCCATTTTCAAGCTTGTTAACGCGATATCTGAGGAACGCCTGGACGGAATTTCATCAGATTCGCCTTAAACATTCACTTAGGCTCAAGGATGATCTGATTAGATTTTGGTGGTCAAAGGTCAAGGTCACTGTGACCTCTCGAACGCCATTTTCAAGCTTGTTAACGCGATATCTGAGGAACGCCTGGATGGAATTTCATCAGATTCGCCTTAAACATTCACTTAGGCTCAAGGATAATCTGATTAGATTTTGGTGGTCAAAGGTCAAAGGTCAAGGTCACTGTGACCTCTCGAACGCCATTTTCAAGCTTGTTAACGCGATATCTGAGGAACGCCTGGACGGAATTTCATCAGATTCGCCTTAAACATTCACTTAGGCTCAAGGATGATCTGATTAGATTTTGGTGGTCAAAGGTCAAGGTCACTGTGACCTCTCGAACGCCATTTTCAAGCTTGTTAACGCGATATCTGAGGAACGCCTGGACGGAATTTAATCAGATTCGCCTTAAACATTCACTTAGGCTCAAGGATGATCTGATTAGATTTTGGTGGTCAAAGGTCAAAGGTCAAGGTCACTGTGACCTCTCGAACGCCATTTTCAAGCTTGTTAACGCGATATCTGAGGAACGCCTGGACGGAATTTCATCAGATTCGCCTTAAACATTCACTTAGGCTCAAGGATGATCTGATTAGATTTTGGTGGTCAAAGGTCAAGGTCACTGTGACCTCTCGAACGCCATTTTAGAGCTTGTTAACGCGATATCTGAGGAACGCCTGGACGGAATTTCATCAGATTCGCCTTAAACATTCACTTAGGCTCAAGGATGATCTGATTAGATTTTGGTGGTCAAAGGTCAAAGGTCAAGGTCACTGTGACCTCTCGAACGCCATTTTCAAGCTTGTTAACGCGATACCTGAGGAACGCCTGGACGGAATTTCATCAGATTCGCCTTAAACATTCACTTAGGCTCAAGGATGATCTGATTAGATTTTGGTGGTCAAAGGTCAAAGGTCAAGGTCACTGTGACCTCTCGAACGCCATTTTCAAGCTTGTTAACGCGATATCTGAGGAACGCCTGGACGGAATTTCATCAGATTTGCCTTAAACATTCACTTAGGCTCAAGGATGATCTGATTTGATTTTGGTGGTCAAAGGTCAAAGGTCAAGGTCACTGTGACCTCTCGAACGCCATTTTCAAGCTTGTTAACGCGATATCTGAGGAACGCCTGGATGGAATTTCATCAGATTCACCTTAAACATTCACTTAGGCTCAAGGATGATCTGATTAGATTTTGGTGGTCAAAGGTCAAGGTCACTGTGACCTCTCGAACGCCATTTTCAAGCTTGTTAACGCGATATCTGAGGAATGCCTGGACGGAATTTCATCAGATTCGCCTTAAACATTCACTTAGGCTCAAGGATAATCTGATTAGATTTTGGTGGTCAAAGGTCAAAGGTCAAGGTCACTGTGACCTCTCGAACGCCATTTTCAAGCTTGTTAACGCGATACCTGAGGAACGCCTGGACGGAATTTCATCAGATTCGCCTTAAACATTCACTTAGGCTCAAGGATGATCTGATTAGATTTTGGTGGTCAAAGGTCAAGGTCACTGTGACCTCTCGAACGCCATTTTCAAGCTTGTTAACGCGATATCTGAGGAACGCCTGGACGGAATTTCATCAGATTCGCCTTAAACATTCACTTAGGCTCAAGGATGATCTGATTAGATTTTGGTGGTCAAAGGTCAAGGTCACTGTGACCTCTCGAACGCCATTTTCAAGCTTGTTAACGCGATATCTGAGGAACGCCTGGACGGAATTTCATCAGATTCGCCTTAAACATTCACTTAGGCTCAAGGATGATCTGATTAGATTTTGGTGGTCAAAGGTCAAGGTCACTGTGACCTCTCGAACGCCATTTTCAAGCTTGTTAACGCGATATCTGAGGAACGCCTGGACGGAATTTCATCGGATTCGCCTTAAACATTCACTTAGGCTCAAGGATGATCTGATTAGATTTTGGTGGTCAAAGGTCAAAGGTCAAGGTCACTGTGACCTCTCGAACGCCATTTTCAAGCTTGTTAACGCGATACCTGAGGAACGCCTGGACGGAATTTCATCAGATTCGCCTTAAACATTCACTTAGGCTCAAGGATGATCTGATTAGATTTTGGTGGTCAAAGGTCAAAGGTCAAGGTCACTGTGACCTCTCGAACGCCATTTTCAAGCTTGTTAACGCGATATCTGAGGAACGCCTGGACGGAATTTCATCAGATTTGCCTTAAACATTCACTTAGGCTCAAGGATGATCTGATTTGATTTTGGTGGTCAAAGGTCAAAGGTCAAGGTCACTGTGACCTCTCGAACGCCATTTTCAAGCTTGTTAACGCGATATCTGAGGAACGCCTGGATGGAATTTCATCAGATTCGCCTTAAACATTCACTTAGGCTCAAGGATGATCTGATTAGATTTTGGTGGTCAAAGGTCAAGGTCACTGTGACCTCTCGAACGCCATTTTCAAGCTTGTTAACGCGATATCTGAGGAATGCCTGGACGGAATTTCATCAGATTCACCTTAAACATTCACTTAGGCTCAAGGATGATCTGTTTAGATTTTGGTGGTCAAAGGTCAAGGTCACTGTGACCTCTCAAACGCCATTTTCAAGCTTGTTAACGCGATATCTGAGGAACGCCTGGACGGAATTTCATCAGATTCGCCTTAAACATTCACTTAGGCTCAAGGATGAACTGATTCCATTTTGGTTATTAAAGGTCAAAGGTCAAGGTCACAGTGACCTAACAAATGCCATTTTCAAGCTCGGTAACGCCATATCTCAGTAACACATTGACTAAATTTCTTCACATTTGGCTCAAATATCCAATTCTGCACAGAAACGCCTTGATGCAATTTCTTCCTATTTGGCTCCAACATCCACTTGGACTCAAGAATGAACTAATGGCGGAGGCATAAGTCCGCGTTGCGGTCGTTCTAGTTTATTTTATTTATTTATTTATTTATTTATTTATTTATTTATTTATTTATTTATTTATTTATTTGTTTATTTATTTATTTATTTATTTATTTATTTATTTTTATTTTTATTTTTTTATTTACAGTTTTTCCTGGTTGTTTAAACATATTCCCTGATTCTCTACCTCACTCCCTCAAAATCCTAAACACAAATCTCAAGACTCACACACAAAATGCTAAATCCTACACTTCCTTTGCACAAGCACACTTTGCCCTCAAAACTCAAGCACAAAATGCTAAATCCTACAATTCCTTTGCACAAGCACACTTTGCCCTCAAAACTCAAGCACAAAATGCTAAATCCTATACTTCCTTTGCACAAGCACACTTTGCTCTCAAAACTCAAACACATACATCATACGAGTAGACATTCCAAGCACTCATTGAACACTGATGTGCAAAATGGAAAACACTATAGTATGAATGGAAAACACTTTATGAATGATCAGGAGAATGATACCTTTGCATGTTCATGTTGTAGGCTAGCATTTTCTCCTTTCGTAAAATACCCAAATATAAAGCAACAGAAATGTAGTAAAAAAGAAAATATTATACTGTATCTCAGACCCAACAGCAAACTGAATGGAATGCAATACAAATACATTCTTCCCCAATTGCTAAAACACAAAACACGAGTGTTTTGTGCTTAGAATTTTGGGGAAACAGACACCATTGAACACTGATGTG